>NC_046980.1:15621757-15721757 GCF_009769545.1 Cyclopterus lumpus | reverse complement strand
TTGATGTTGGCCTTTTTCCGAAAGCACCGCTATCCTTATCTCCACTCTCCTCATCACCACATTTATAATCCTTCTGTCCTCTCAACAAATCACAACCTTATCTAACTCTTTCCTATCCCTTTTGCCAAATTGCCTTTCCTCTAGCTCTCTCCTCCTCTGTTTATTCTGCCTCTCCTTCTTGTTCACTCTTCTTTGTCTCCCGCCAACCTTGCTCATTGTCTGCTCGTCTTTTCTGCTGGGTGTGAATGGCTTGTGTGTCTGAGTTGGGTATGAGTCTGCTAGTGTTGGGCAGTCGGGGCTAAGCGGGCTGTGGTGGGTGGGCCTGCTGACCAGTCACAGCCAATCACTCAGCAGGAGAAAAGATAGGAAGCCCAACAGGGAACAGGTGAAGTTATGGCAAACCACCCATCCCCCACCACTTCGATCCATGCAGATTTTTGTTGTCGGATGCACTGCAGGCCAGGAGGAGCTGTTTAGTACTGTTCCTTTCCTCGATGATCTCTTGGAACAACAACAAACAAGTCACTTTAGCTAGAATAGAAAAAAGCAATGCTCTCTTTCTTCCAACTTTAGAATGTATTTACCGACTGCATTGGCTTCATTTGTATAGGCCAGCATTGACTCGTAGAAACAGTGCATTTTATAATGACAACGACAAAGTAACTTTGGTTACATCATGGCCTGATGATACCTGATCCACCTAAATAGGATTCCTATTATCTCCTACAATTACAGTTTTAGGGTTTAATTATCTCCTTTTTATTTCCTGGACAGTTTGAAAGTAACACAGAAAAGGAATTAAGCACTAAAAATAGTGTAACTTTAGATATATATTGATTTTACTTGAGACTGCTGAAGCTTCACATTAGCTTCATCTAATGCATTTTTAAATGGAACAAGGACTGTGGATTTTGTCCTCCCTTCACTTACATTGGAATCACACTGAGGAGGGATCTCTTTAAGCCCAGTGTGGACCGGAGGAGCAATCACAGTGGCCAATAACTACTCCAATGTACATATGTGGAAATGTCAGTATTTGTTTTAATATAGACTCTTAAGAATTCCATTTTTACTGAGACTGCCCATGTAAAATAAAAAGCAACCATGGATTATTTTAATCAGCGATTAAACTATTATTTATATTTCAAGTAATCAGAGTATTTAGCTTTCACAACACGCTTCAATGCTATAAACACTAATATTATTTATATTTTAAGTAATCATGGACTCATGTAACAAAAACAGTCAGTATTGGTATAATCAGAAGTGCCGTCACAGTTTCCCAAAGCTCAACTCGAAATTACAATCTCGGACTACAATAACCTATTTACATTTCTTTCTGCTCCAACTGATATGTAGTAAATTAGATGATATATTTTGTGTAAAAAGTGTTTTCTTCCCTCTTGCGTTTCCCTTTCATTTGTATCCGTTTGTTTCCACGTGTCCCTGTATGGTCTCTTGACCGTCTGCCTCTCTTTCCCTCTTTCAGCACTGGCCCCAGGTATGGGTGTCGCGGTCTATGCTGGTCTGGTGGGGGCCCTACTGCTGTGTGTGATTCTGGTGTTGTGCGTGGGAGTGCTCGCATATCGCCGCAGATGCCGCCATCTCCATGGAGACATCACCGATTCTTCGTCTGCTCTCACTGCCGCCTTCCACCCTGGCAACTACAAGCCTCCCAGACATGGTAGGTTCAAACAGACACATAAACTCACTCACTCACTCACACATCCAGTACACATTCACACATCATTTCCTTTCTATTATTGTGTTTATTTCCCCCAATGTTTATTCATCTTCATTGAAGCACTTGTTCACAATTCAATTCATTAACACACCGCTATTTATATCATCCCATAAATGAATTCTCTTTATACCATTATCTCCTCTCGCTTAGTCAATTCTCCATTCTTTTACTGCATTCAATTTTTTTTACATTTCAAGCATTTGTCATGGTATCCCTTCCCTTGTTCTTGACATTAAATATTAATTAGAAACATTAATCCATTTCACTCGCGTCACTTTTAGCACTTTCAGCCCGGCCTGTGTCATTTCTGTGATAAGAGAACAGCTCCTCCCTTCTCCTGTGTCCACAGATAACCCTCACCCTCTGCATCCCTCAGCTCCTCCGGATCTGACAGCCACAGCGGGAGCTTTCCGTGGGCCGCTTTTCTCCTTGCAGCAGGGGGTCAATGACAGCCCCCACAAAATCCCCATGACCACGTCTCCCTTACTGGACCCATTGCCAAGTCTCAAAATCAAGGTGTACAACGCCTCCACTTTGTCCTCCCTGGAGCTCCCTGTGGATATGGGTTTAGGTGATGGAGAGATCCTCAGCCTGAAGTCAGTGGGTACTATGGGTAGAGAGCGAGATTATCACAGCCACACCCTCTCCAGAGAGCCTGGGCAGAGCACGAGCGCCACCCTGGGTAATCTGGGAGGACGCCTTACCATCCCCAACACAGGTAATATACATTGCCTGCAGCTCTCTTATCACAAGCAGAACTCATATGCCTCCAGTGTAAACAAATGCCATGTTCAGTTAATCCCCCATAGGATAAGATAAGTCATGACATCTTCTCCCATAGGTGTGAGTCTGCTGGTACCCCCTGGCACAATACCCCAGGGGAAGTTCTATGAGATGTACCTTATTATCAACAAGTGGGACAGAACGACGTGAGTGTCCTTCATCTTCAATCTTCTATTTCATTCATCTCCTTCACAACCACAAGGCAGAACAGACCTCACGCTCACATCAATCAGAATTTTCTTCCCATGCGCGGCTCACCTACTGCGAACCACTTGAAGTTTGTTTGAAAGTTCTCTAATTTTTCTGTGAGGATAAAAAAAATGTATGTCTTAACTTCTCCAGTGGATTCATTTTTTGCCAATTTTTCTCTGGAAATTTGCCTCATATATGTTTTTGTTACATATACGTTTTTATATACCAGTTTGTTACAAACCGTGTTGTGGCCGTGATGTTCATTTATGAATGAAGTGTGATGTTTTGGCAATTGTTGCAAACACCTGATGTTCTCCCTCTTTTTGTGTGTGTGTGTGTGTGTGTGTGTGTGTGTGTGTGTGTGTTTGTGTGTGTGTGTGTGTGTGTGTGTGTGTGTGTGTGTGTGTGTGTGTGTGTGTGCGCGTGTGCGTTTCGGACATTTACAGGCTACCCTCTGAGGGAAGTCAGACTGTACTAAGTCCTGTGGTGAGCTGTGGCCCATCCGGTATGTTGCTGAATCGTCCCGTGGTTCTTACTTTGCCCCACTGTGCCCAGCTAGACACACCTACACCTGACTGGACCCTCACACTCAAGACACAGACTCACCAGGGAGCATGGGAGGTGAGACATCCCCTGACGACTACAATATAATGGGTAGCTCGTACGACAATGTTGCATTGTGAAACCCTACTTACATTTGTTTTCAGGAGGTGCTGACGGTGGGAGAGGAGACTTTGTCATCTCCTTGCTACTTGCAGCTGGAGGAGGAGTGTTGTCACGTTCTCATGGAGCAGCTGGGAACATACGGTCTTGTGGGCCAGTCCTGCCCCCCGCAGCCTGCCTGCAAACGGCTGCAGTTGGCACTGTTCGCCCCTCGAGCGCCCTGCCTCTCCCTGGACTACAGCCTTCGTATCTACTGCATCCATGACACCCCACATGCACTCAAGGTGCCACTTGTGTGTTTGTCACTCTGTGTTCAAATGTCTGCGTTCGTCTCTTCGCCTCTCTTTTTTATTGTTCATGTTTCTTTTATTTGGTCACTTTACATTTCTGTTACTTATGGAATATTAATAAGTCCTATGCTGGTAATTTATTTCAAGCTGCAATAAAAACATAATATTTCAAAATAGAAATGCATCCATCATGTCAGCTTTAGTTGGAACGTACAGCTAAAATAGAGCTGTGTTTGGTCGTAAACAAAGCTCTTTCCAAATATTCACAACATTAAAATTAAAACAAAAGGACCACCCTATTCGTCCAAATCAAATTCTGGTATTACATTGAATCTCCCGTACTGTCTAGAACCCACAGCTCAAAATAGTAGAGCACAATACAAACCCACAAGTAAAGAGCAAGTCATCACTTCATCCAGAGAAATGTGGACACGTTAGATATTTTCCCTCTCTCAGTCCCTCATGTAAAGTGTTCACACACCTGCCGGGGTTGTAAACATGAGCGTGCTGTGTGCATTTTATTGGCATCACATTCCATGATTTCTGGCTGTTAAAGTTCAAACAGCTTTCAGACTGTTAGCTCTCACACATTTCCATTTGGAGGCCCCAACTCAGAGAATGCACAATGCATTTTAATTAAGCATTTTTGAAAGCACGGTTTGAAATGTGCGAGACTGATGAAGCCATAATGAAATTGATGACATCAATGTGTTCCGAAGCCCTTCTTCTCTCTGCCTCTCTGCAGGAGGTGCTGGACTTGGAGAGGAGTCTAGGAGGAGTGTTGCTGGAGGATCCCAAGCCTCTGTTTTTCAAAGACAGCTATCACAACCTGCGCCTGTCCATCCACGACATTCCTCACACTCACTGGAGAAGCAAACTTCTGGCAAAGTATCAGGTCAGATACTCAAAAAGCAGCCGACACTCGCCAACAACCTGTTGATATGCAGTTCATGCCTACAGAGCACAAACCAGCAGCAGCTTGAAAGATGTAGATCCATAACACTATTGATGAACTGACTGCTCAGTGAAAGTTCTTCCTAAGAAGCACAGCTAGTCGACTAGTCACTTCTGTTGTAAACAAGCTGTCTGCTGCATTCACGGCTGCAACGAGATTGCAGTCTGAATGCCTTCTGAAAATAAATAAATAGAGAAATCTGATAGTGGTCCTAATTTATGGACAGTTCACTTTGGAAATAAATTGTCCGCTTGCAACAAGACCCAGTTGGTGGAAACACACGATATCAATATAAAGTATATTGCGCTTTCCTCAAATGGAAACTGTCTTCTAGATCTTTTCTGATTGTGCTGCTCGGGACAAAATAACTTGTATCCCAGTGTAGGGACCATATTTTGTCAGCTTTCCTTTTTTAACATTTGCCAACGTTAACAGGAGATCCCGTTCTATCACATCTGGAGCGGCAGTCAGAGACCCCTGCACTGCACCTTCAGCCTAGAGAGAGGAGGCCTGGCTGTGTCACAGCTCAGCTGTAAGATCTGTGTCCGACAGGTGGAAGGGGAGGGACAGATATTCCAGCTTCATACCGATATTCAGGAGGTAATGCTTACGACTTAGATAATGTGAACGTAGATACAAATTGCTATGAAAGCCACACAGTTTTGCCACAAACAAAATGTTGAGGTTGGTCTCAATGCTTCCCACCTTTTCTGTCAATCCAGACATTACCCCCGCACTCACCCCTCCCCTCAGGAGGCACCTGCCTGCCTTCCTCTCAAGTGGGACCCTTTGCCTTTCGCTTGCCTGACTCCATCCGCCAGAAGATCTGTGCCAGTTTGGATGCACCCAGTGCTCGAGGATGTGACTGGAGACTCCTGGCACACAGTCTGGGCTTTGACAGGTCAGATCATCACATGTATGTGTGGAAGGCAGCTTGGTCATGCTCGAGTCCAGTGTTGATGCTCAGGTTCCTAGTTCCTACTGTCAAGCGATAACTCAGATTTGTGTATAAGAAGGCATGAAGCTATTCTCTGTCTGTGAGGGGTTACTTTTTCTTTCTTTTTTTGTATGTAGACAAGCAACTGGGTAAAACATTACGTCATATCCTTAGAATATTTGAAAAACAAGACTTGAATATTACTTGAAAATTAATCCAGAAGATATTTCACATGGCTAATGAGCTAATCCTGATTTGTAAAATATGTTGTTACATTCATTTCGGACTGTCAAAACAAAGTGGTTCCAGCTGTATTTGCCACATACTATAAAAATGTCTATAATCAATAATGGAGAGCTTCCTTTTCTCTTCTTACAACTTGTCTTTCTTTTCCTCAGGTACTTGAACTACTTTGCAACAAAGCCCAGCCCCACAGGTGTTCTACTGGATTTATGGGAAGCGTGTCACCAAGCTGACGCAGACCTGGTCTCTCTGGCGACTGCGCTGGAAGAAATGGGCAAAAGTGAGGTGCTAGTTGTCATGACAACAGATGGAGATTGTTGATTGGTCAAGGAACAAGAGAGCAAGCCAGACTGTTTTTCTTTTTTCCACCGTGATGAAAATAAGAATACCTGCTGATGAATATGCACAAACCATAAGCCCACAGAGCATTTTGGTTCCTTCACATGCACTGTATTACCTCTGCCTCATATTCCTTTTCACTGACCCCTGATCAGCCACTGTATGCCACACCGTAAACCCATTCCTATGATAACTGCTAATCTGATTCTGCCTGAATCCTCCAAAGCAATGTTGCATCTGCAAGATTTGAGGGTACGAAAGCGTAAAAAATGGGTGCAAAGTCATGTCATATGTGGTGCTGACTGTCTTTTTCAAAGATTTAAAATGATGCTATTTTTGTATATAGATAACAGCTTTGGGACAAACAAATACAATTCATGTATTCAATAAGCACGCACAATAACGCTAACAGACGAATGCTAAAACGGGATTAGCCATGTTTCAGTTGCAGCATGAAAGTGCATGATTTAACACCATCTCACCTCATGGCAGGGGCTTTTGTTTTCTCCATTGTCATGCTGTGTGTGCAGTGAATGACAGGCCGCACCAACCTGTCTAAAACCTCCTCAGGCTATAGACACACTCCATCATACACACTCGCACACAGAGTAAGCGGCCATTAACAGGCCCGGAATCAGGCTCGAATTTCTCGTCCAAGCTGCTTGGACTGTGGACAAATCACATGAGGTCCGCTTGAAAAAGAGCTGCCTCTTCTTCGTGGTAGGGGTTTGAATTGTGAAGTTCATTGAAGAATTTGTAGATATCTAAACCGACAGACTCTTTATATTGTACCAACAAATGCCTCAAAGCCTTGGCATATCATTCCGACTCATGGGGGTGTTTCTCTTTCCTCCCTCGCTCTGGCCACACTCCTCCAATCTGTTGAGAATAAACTGCAGAAGAGCTTTCTGGTCATTCTTTTAAAGTTTCCTCTGGGGAACGCTCTTTAAGTTATTATCCATATTTGTGTTTTTTTTAATTTCATTGTCATTTCTGTTATGATCATACAGAACAATGTTCGATCATCTGTGCTTATTTAGGCTGCTGAGCCGCTGTGTTGTTTTGATTTTTTACTCGAGTAGAGCAGGCCAAATGGGAGTTATGTGCATAGTGGTTGTCTCAGTTGTGAATAACAAAACCATGTGTATTTGTTATCTTTAATACGAAATGTAAACTGTAAACTGTAAAACATGATTCGATGCGGTCAAATGTCCAGGTGAATATGCTGTATGCTGTATTTCTTCGGCATTTTGCTTTGCTGTAACGGAGGGCAGTTTCCATTGTTCAGCGATGAATATTACAGAGTAGATTAGCCTTTCCTTAAATCAACTTGGCACCGAGGGACCATAAAATTGACCTCAACACTAATACATTATGTTTGAATCTATTCTCTGTCCACCACTTATCCATGTTTCCATCTGTCTATCCATCACCCTGTAACTCATTATGTCTCCCTCTCTCAATTTTATAACGTATTGTTAATCGTTATACTAAGCCGCCTGCTTTGTGGTCAGGGTCCTCAAGCTTTTTGCATTGTCAATATTGTTCCGTTAGTTATTGTGAGTCGGAAATTTAAATACTTTCATCTTTCAACTTGGTTAATACTTACGTTCTATGTGTTTTTGAGGGTTATTTTTCTTCCCTCAAAGCAAAAGAAGTGTTCATATCATTGAAATCACAAAAACCAAAACACAGGCAGTATCCCCCCCCTCGCCCCTCCCCCTCTCTACAGCAGTGAGTCATGTCACTGTTTTGTGTGAATGAACTGAAGACACAAGTGTGTTTGCATACATGAGTGTGTGAGTGGGCAGGTGGGTGTGCACGAACTGTGTGTGCACACGCTTAAGAGCTGTCATATCTCTTTGTAAGTGCTATGCAAGTACAAAAGAAAAGCGAAGCAATTTTGACTTCTTTTGTTTCCTGGAAGAGTAATTCTATTTTTTCAGATTAGGGCATTGACAGGGTTTTGATTTTGTATTCTAAAGTGGTTTAACATTTTTGGTTACAGTGGTATGTGTAGGAATTCTTCATCTGGATTGGAAGAATTGGATCACGGACTAAGAAAGTTGCTGTTAAAAAAGCCCACGTGGTAGAAGAAAACAAAGTGCGGTACAATGGCTACAAAACAAGTTGTGACTAATACCATGAACTCGTGCCCTGCAGGTCTTTGTCCGTGAGGAAATACCTGGATACAACCAGTTCAGAACTTTGGATCCCTGAACATTGCAGGACTATTTTTCTTTCCTTAATTCTTGTTCCAGAGACTGGCTAGCTGTAGACTACAGTGTTCATTCGTCCAGAATTCTCGAGTATCTGTTGGATCTTTGGCTTTACCTCTGGATAATTTATGCTGGAGCTGGACTGGATTCTACCTTGCTCCAATAAAAGAGAAATATTTAGCCTTTGTTGAAGAAGTCAGACATTTTTATGAGAAAAAAAACAAAAACAAAATGGATTCAGTGACTTTATTTTATCTCTGTAAAGTATCAATTGTAAATAAACGTCTAGCCTTCTTACCTGTCACTAAATATAATTTTTATGCAATAAATTATATTTCTTAGTTTAATAATAGTCTGTGTGTTGTCATTGAATTAAAATGTGCAAAATCAAACTTAATACGAGTAGCTTTCATAAAATCCATAGAGGAAATTGCAGGCGTCTTTGGCGTTTCTTTTCAGGAAAGAAAATGGCATGTGTTTTTTTATCAATTAGCCCCCATTTTCACAGCACATATAGTGCTACTCAACCTGTCCGTCGTTTCCTCACACCTCATTGGAAAATTCCCATTAGGTCCATTTGGCTTAACAGGGAGGCTGTTTGCCTTCAAATTAACAAGGTTTTCGAGGCACTAATAGTGTCCTTTAAGGATTGACTCTGGCCACTTGGACTGAGCATTCTAACCTTGTGGGTTTTTTTTTGGGGGGGGGGGGTTACGATTGCAGGATGTGTAGGGAATTGTGTCTTATATTGCAAGAAAATATCCAAATGAGTCATCTCCAGTGGTGCACTGGAGTATTGTCTGGCAGGCGACACTCTGCACCTGTTTCATTAGATGCACTGCTAATTGCGGCCTGATATGCCGCCCTTCAGTGCTTGACTTAATTGAACTTTTTGCAATGCTAAAATGATAGGACCGTAAAAACCTGGCTGCAGCTTCAACCCACCCCCTAACATCTAAACAGGATGTTTTTGCTACTTTTTAGGGAATACATTATTATTATTTTTAAGGCGTGTAACAACTATTTTGAGAACAACATGTGATGGCAGTAAATTCACACACTTACATGACGTGCAGCATTTACAACAGATATTATGTTGCATTATGAAATGATAATAGTATATGCGGCTATATGATTTGAGAGCAGCATAAAGGTTTACGTTAGAATGCGGTAGGCGTTTCTCCTGAAAACATGCATGTCTTAACAAGGCATATAATTCTAACCTCCAGAATAAGTATATGGAGGATGTATTTGGTTGTATGCTCAAAAGACAAACAAAAAATATTTGAAGTGTATTATTTGTGTGGATTGTCCCTACACAATTATATCTGTTGTTGCCAGGGAGAAACAGCAGTTCAACAGCTGTGAGTTGGGGAATCCTTTACATTCAGACAGTGATTTATTTGATAATTATTAGTTTAGTACAGTGGTGTCCACTGATGAGTCACTGACACACAGGAGTCTGCAGGTTTTTACTCCAGTTAATGACACAAAACCACCTGGTATCATGTTTGACTATAGAGAACTTCAAATCTTTTTTCTTCTTGGTATTGTAATCATTTTCATATTCCAGAGAGGCGCAATAACACGCTTCTGGATATGCTGTCCTATGGTGCCCTCACCTGGTAAATATGATGGGTAACTCACACTTCTCAACGAAAGCCAGTACACATGTATTCATTTTAACATAATTCTTCTTCTCATTATTATACTTCTTTTTCATTGATGTTTATTTTATTATTATAATATTATTGAATGATTTCCAGTTTGAGTCCGCTAAATTGGTTATCGTCACGTGATTATTAGTTCCTTATTAGTGGCACACGTGATGCTTTAGGATGCAAGGTCAGCTTTGTTATGTCAAGTCAGCCTTCCTTTAACCTCCCCCAATAGTTTCAGTCACCACGTCCTCTTGTGCAAGCAGGTGGTGCTGCTGACAGGCTGTCCGTGACAGAACAAGTGAGACGAAACTGTAGTCATCGCTGAAAGTCTGTGTAATACGTGATATGTGAGAAATACTTGAATGTATGACGCATTTAACTTGGAAGAATTGCCAAGGCCCTGACTCCAGGACCATCTCCTGCTGGAGGAGAGCAATTGGTCCACATCCACACGCTGCTGCCAAATAGTCGTGATTCCAGTGCCCCCTTCTAATATGATATTTCTTACACTACACTGTAAGTGTATCATCATTATCATCATTGATTGATTTAGGCACTGGAAATTACTTGGAAATATAAATGTAGCTCCAAAAACATAATGTTCATACATTGTATTTGAAACTAAAAGGGTAATTAAAGTGACACTTATTGTATCAAAACTGAAATATAGGTGCTACCTCTAACTCATCTCAGTTTTTTTTTTTTTTATGTAAGTAGTCAAAAATATAACAGGAATGACATTCAATAGATACATTTAAAAAGCTGTCTTTTCAAAATATAGACAGAGCTATTGTAGCTCTTGGTATGGTTTTTCATAATTTTAGAGGATATTCAGAAAAACCTTTACTGCCTATTTCCTTTTGCGTATAATTGTATGTATATAAAAACCCAGCAGTAGATGATATGAGCGCTTGTGGAGGATTATAAAACAAAAAGAGAGTCTGCAATGAGACTGGTCCCAAACCAATAACAGCTTTATTAACAAGTGAATTAACCGTAAACACTAAAGTCTAGCAGCGCAATTCCAAATAAGTTGACATATTGTAATTGACTGTTTTAGAAGGGCAGTAAAAAGAACATTATAATAATTAAATTTAGAAATAAAAGCATAAATTCTTTTTTTCATCATCTTTATAGGATAGGAACGACCGTTCTATGGCAATGTTTTTTTTAAATAAAATAAAAAGGCTGTTCTTGATTTGGGAGGGAAAATTCAACTCTCATTCGAGAACAAAGCCACGGCAATGTCTTTTTTCTGATTTAATCTTGTGGTCTAGATGCACACGTTTGCAAGAGGGTATATTTCTATATATAGTGTGACGGCCTCAGGGTTTGCTATCTTGTCCTTGTTGCTGGCTGTGTTTTCCCCTTAGCTTCAGGCAGGTGGAGCTGAGCCCTCGTCCACCCCATGCAGCACACCTGGGCAGGCTGGGCTCAGGAGTCTTAACAATAAACCTGCAAGATCTTCTCTATCTCTCCCCCTGGCCTGCCTACTGAGATTGCCATTTGTTTTGTGCATTGTGTTTCATACTCATACACACGCTCCTCACTCACACAGACATGTGCCTCCAGACTGACTTAATGACAGACGTACCCCATTTTATTCTTTACTTAAGTTATTTAATTAAGCATTTAAATCGGTATAGGAACATAGGAATAAGGTTAATTTGTAAATAACATAACTTCCGGTATGTGGGTTATCTTTAAGATTTGTGGTTATTGTTTTTAAATAAAGCTGGGGCCTGGGCTATAATGAGTATTACGTAAATACAAGTCGCGTTGTTACGAAGTGGAACATACGTTTTCTCAATCTGGTTTCGACTTTTAGTCTGAAGGATTCCTACCGGAAGAGGTAATATGGTCGCTGCTGTCAGCTGACCAGAAAGGAAGTTTGCTGTGACATGGATTGTTGTGTCAGTCTCACCCTTTGGAGAAAAGACAGGATCAACAGTCGGGGCGGTCCAACTGTGAGGTATCTTTATCTTGTATTCAATGAGCACGACATCCAGCCCGGGCCGAGTTGGTTAGCCGCCTGCTCCGCTTGAAGGTGAAGTGCACGCGGCTGCGATTCAGATTGAGCTGAAATAGTGTTTGATCGTTTACAGCTGTGTCCGCACACAAACACAACGTGACCTGACGTCTCCTCGCCTGGAGACCTCAACAACGAAGACCGCGGCCGAATGGGCATACCATTTTGATACAAACCTGCTGTTCGTAGCTTTTATTAGTATTATTAATATACTGCAGCTTGAAGTTTGAGTCCGCTAAATTGGTTATCGTCACGTGATTATTAGTTCCCTATTAGTGGCACACGTGATGCTTTAGGATGCAAGGTCAGCTTTGTTATGTCAAGTCAGCCTTCCTTTAACCTCCCCCAATAGTTTCAGTCACCACGTCCTCTTGTGCAAGCAGGTGGTGCTGCTGACAGGCTGTCCGTGACAGAACAAGTGAGACGAAACTGTAGTCATCGCTGAAAGTCTGTGTAATACGTGATCTGTGAGAAATACTTGAATGTATGACGCATTTAACTTGGAAGAATTGCCAAGGCCCTGACTCCAGGACCATCTCCTGCTGGAGGAGAGCAGTTGGTCCACATCCACACGCTGCTGCCAGTGATTCCAGTGCCCCCTTCTAAATATTGTTGGTGCAATGGTGGCACACTGGCAATGGGACATTGTGTTCATGTCAAATTCCACATGAACTGAATCATCATGAGTCATTTTTCAATTGTGAGCCTTTCTGTCCCCATTGAGGCAGCATTTTATCATGTAACTCAAATGAACCGAGTACACAGTACATCTTCTCTATGTTGGGACGTGTATGTGTATCTATAAATATACATTTGGGAAAATACCTCTCACTATGCCCACCAATGAATGATGATCCTCTGGGTTAAAAGTGATTTATTTGCATTGCAGCGTCTCAGGATCTGGACACTTGGAATGGTCTCTCCCAACACAGAGATCTCTCCACACTATGGCTTCACAACTAATAGTGTGTCTTTTCCTTTATGGACAAGCACATGTAAATGTAAGCATCATACAGCCCACTTATTACAATGTCATTGTTTGAGTGATTCTTTTTTTTTTTAACTTGTATGTTATTTTCCTCCACAGCTTTCTGTTTAATACTTCCTGTCTTAGTGTTCTTATACTGCCACAACATTCCCTCTCATCTTTACTTTGAGAGTATCCTTAATCCCGTCTGTGAAAATGGACGACTCGGAGCCTTTGCAGCCCAGTCTCAACTCTGCCTATGTTCCAACTGCTCTTGACAACTACCATGTGTCTGAGGACGAGGAGAGCGAGGACCAGAGTCCCTCTGTATCACTCCTGCCCAAACAATCCTCTGTGCCTCTGGCCATGCGCTACAGCCCAGATGACTCCTACTGTTTGGTGTACATCATCTTCTTTCTGATGGGCATCGGCTCCCTGCTGCCCTGGAACTTCTTCATAACAGCCAAACACTACTGGCTCTACAAACTGAGTAACAACACCCAAGGTGGCAATGGGGGGCAACGTTCAGACCTCGGGGTGAGTAGGAGGGATACCAAACACAACTACAGCCACTATGCTCATTGTGCGTGCAAGGACACAGTGCACATTAAGTGCAATTCTGCATGCTTTTTTTTATAGCACTGTCAAGGTCCTGTGACAGATGTGAGGACCGAGTGTCCTGTCGCATGTCCGAAAGAAATCCATTGCAAACACAATTCTACAATTGGAAACGCCAAGACGCTTGTCGTGGGCAACTAAGATAAATGCGTAGAGTCGGGGTGGTGAGGAAGATCTGCTTCCTTTGTTTCAAGAATGGATGGAATCCTATAGAGTTCTGCTATTGTGAGATTAATGCTTGATTTTTAGAAACCATTGTGTAAATAAGGAAGAAAATATGCTGGATTGATCCATTTTGTGTGAGACACTGAGTGTATGTGTTCTTCTATTCAAGCGAATACAAATGTTTTGTCTCTTCACTATTTACAGGAGTACTTTGAAAGCTATCTGGCCATTGCCTCCACGGTGCCCTCTGTGCTATGTCTGATCCTCAACTATCTCCTAGTTAACAGGTCAATTCACACACACGCAGCACATTCCCTTCAGATGGTTTTCTTTGTCTCTGGATGTCGACCGTGTCACATTCAGCCTATCAAGGGCCTTACAGATTGTCATTGTGAACAGTACCTCTGCAGCAGAATACATGTGGGGATAATTAATAGCTTACTGTCTCTCATTTGTCCAACAGCCCAGCACCAAACGCGTGCTTCTGTTTTGTGTTTTTAGTTGATCAGCCGATCTTTGATACACTCCTGCCTCATCCCTGTACATCTCTGTTGGTAGGTTATCTTCCAACGTGCGGATCCTGTCGTCTCTTTTTGTGATCCTGCTGGTGTTTGTGGTGACCACGGTGATGGTGAAGGTGGACGTGTCGGACTGCAGGACGGAGTTCTTTATCAGCACGCTGGCCAGTGTGGCTGTAGTCAGCGGCGCGTCCAACCTCCTCTCCGGCAGCGTGTTTGGGATCAGTGGGCATTTCCCCATGAGGATCTCTCAGGCGCTTATATCAGGTACAGCTCTCATTCAGGTCATATTGCCTTTTGTAGTATTTATACATCACCATTGTACAAATGTAATAAACATGCACTATTTAGCCGCTTCATTAAGGGTTCACTGTTGAAATAATGTTAAGCATGTCTCTTTTGAACTGACTGCACAATACATAAGTGGAGGTCCTTTCTTGTCTCAGGCCAGGGCATGGGGGGCACGTTGAGTGCAGTAGCCTCAGTAGTGGACCTGGCAGTGGCAAAGGATGTGACAGACAGTGCTCTAGTCTATTTCCTGACGGCCGACGTCTTCATCTTGCTCTGCATCATCACATATCTGCTGCTGCCGAAGCTGGCATATTCAAGGTCAGTAGCAACCAAAGATGTTGTGGTTCCGATACAGATACATATAATTCTGATTTGACAAATGTAGGTTACTACATTTTACTGTCCTGTAAAATGTACATTCATCTGAATCCTATAGACCAGTGAAGTGTGCATATCTGCCAGTGTCATTCCTCCCACCACCACCAGATGGTGCCAAAGTTAGAAACTTTCAAATCCCACACAGTGGGGTCAAATTATTACTGGAATGAACTATTCCAGTTATTGAGTTTGTGCATTTTGAATTTGCAGATACTGTTTGATTAAGGTCACTAGCGATGGACATAAACAAATCTTTGTATTATTTAATGCTACATTTAACAGTTGAACTAATGACAGTCATTTTAAAGACCAAAAGGTTTGTCTCATGTGTTTGTCTCCGTGACTAACGCCGTAATAGTCAGCCACGAATAACAAGCTGCAAGTGCAAATGTGCAGCGTCAATGTAATGTTTCATTCACTGAAAGTGCTTTTTGACACTGTCGCACTCTGGTTTTTATTATGTTTGACTTATGGAAAGGATCCTGCAAAGAAATATAACTCTTTTTTTCCATACCTTTTGAGGCAACAAAAGATTTCACTCTTTACATCACCTATGTTGCCTCTCTCTGCTCGAGGACTCATCTCTATACACTGGGGGCCATCAAATTCAAAGACCTCCGCATTGTTGAAATCATCTAAATATGCAGCCATGACATTGAATATCTCTAAACACTGAGCTCCAATCTCTGTACTCAAACAAACTGCCTGGCTGAAACACCCGTTCCCACCTTTTTAAGAAAAAAGAGGTTTATTTTGTATAGCCAGAATCACACAATCTGTACACATACGACATCCCTGTCCCAGAACCTCAGATCAGGAAAAACTCCCCAAAAAACCTTTTAACAGGGGGAAAAAGGGAAGAGACCTTCATGAGAGCAACAGAGGAGGATCCCTCTCCCCGGATGGACAATAGATGTATAGCAATAGATGTCATGTGTACAGAATGAACAGCGTTAGAGTTACAACACATTCAATGAATGACAAATTATGAATGGAGGCAGGGCCAATGAGGTAGAAGGCCAGGGCCAAGGGGCAGGAGCCAGGACCAGCTCCAGACACAAACAATGGACCCTGTGAGGCGAGACGGCACAAAGACTCCGGGGAAGAAGTAGAATTAGTAATGTGCAATAAAGGGACGTGAATTCGTCCAGAAGGAGAGATTGAGACCTGAGTGTCAGAGCCTGTCCGTGGACGTTCATTGATGGTGCCAAATTGCCCTACAATGTGCTCTGGTCTATTTCCGTGGGGCATCTGCAGCGTGGGAAACAAATGGGAAAATAGGCTAGAAAAATATTAAAGTTACCCTTTAATCATGAAAAACTAGTATTTAGGGGACAGGTTCAATCCATCTTTTTAAGTTTAGGCGCAAAAGTCTTTGAGATTTGTTCGAGTCACTTTCTGCATCCCTTCTCTAGACACTACATGCAGGCGGCAGCGAGCATCAGTTCAGGAGTGATGAGCGAGGGGGGAGCCGCAGACATGGGTAGCAGAGTCTCCATCCCGCCACTGCAGCCCATCCTCAGGAAGACGTGGATGCTCTGTCTGAGCGTCTTCTACGTCTTCTGCATCTCCATCATGGTGTTCCCTGCGGTATCGTCAGGGATCCAGTCCGTCAACAAAGACAGTGGCAGCCCCTGGACAACCACTTATTTTGTACCCCTCACCAGTTTCCTCATGTACAATACAGCAGACTTCTGTGGCAGGCAGGCCACAGCCTGGCTGCAGGTCCCTGGCCCCACCAGTAGAGTCCTGCCTGTACTGGTGCTGTGTCGCTCAGTCATGGTGCCACTTCTGATGTTGTGCAACTACCAGCCAAGGGACCGCCTCCACACTGTGCTTTTCGCCCATGACATATACCCTGTGATCTTCAACTGCCTGCTAGGCCTCACCAATGGCTACCTAGGCACTCTGCCAATGATCTACGGCCCCAAAGTCGTACCTCGAGAGCTGGCAGAGGCCACGGGAGTGGTCATGTCCTTCTTTCTCACTCTGGGACTGGCTGTGGGGTCGGCTTTCTCCGTGCTGATTGTGCACTACATCTGACCAGGCTGTTGAGCATCAATCTAGTCATTTACAGGGAGTGAGTTATACGGCAGGCGATTGCTGGACAGCAGAATAGCAGAGCCTCAAAGCACTGATGCAAAGTGCACCAGTAAAGCCAATTGTTTGCCATTAAGGGAAAGGACCGATAAGCCTCTTAACTATGATGCCTCACAGTAATATACTTTTCCACTGATGTGGCTAATGCCGGGCACCGTGCCATGACTTGGTAGTTATATTTTCAAGTTCAAGAGGTGCTTCTCCAGGCAACACTAGCAATCAGGAGTCCATAAGGAACAAAGCACATTTTCATATTGCAAAACTAAACCAAGGGGTTCAATTTGTGGGACATCAGGATATGCCATTTTAGTTCCACTGTAATAAAATATGCAGATAACAGCTGTGTGGATTACTGTTGAACAGGTTTGATTGGTCTGCCGTTTGTACAGCTTAAACAGACTTTAGAAACTGAACATTTATAGTAAAGTTTGATTTGTCATTTTTAAAAGATTGTAGTCCCTTTACAAGTAGACACCTTTTTAAATATTTCATGTTCCAGCTTAAACATACAAACTTTTGTTCTGCATAAATATTTTGGTTTTTCAATGGCCTTTTAGTTTTTCCATCTGCAACTTGAGCTCAATATGTTGTACTTATAAATACAAATGTACCATTACTGCTAGACCAAAAAATAAAACAGTTTTAAATATATATATATTTTTTAAAAGGCCCACAACCCCTTAGAGGGTCTAAGAGCCAGTAGGATTTTATGACAAGCTTTATAAGGATGCAGAGTTAGTCATTTTACAACAAAGGGGGGAAAAAAAAAAATATGGAACAAAGTGGATTGGGATCACTTTAATTGTTAAGAATGTACAGATCGACAGACAATTGCATTAGAGATGCTCTCTGTAAGTTAGAAACAGTGATTTGCAAACAATGGGAGGTACACTCGGTAATAGTGGAACACATTTTCCCCTCTAGAAAATACTATTTTGTTTAGGGATCAGACTGCCGGTCAGTCTTAACACTGAGCAGTTTCTTCCATTTACATTCACTTACTCTAGGGAGAAGGAATCAAATACAGGAGGGCCTGACGGTGGCGCTTTTGCTGAGTGAAGCAGCAACAAGCTGCGCTGCAGACCACACCCCCTCAGAAAACAAAAGTCAAGTCCCTTTCCACCATGACATCATTCAAAATATCAAAGTTCATTAAACAAACTGCAGTTATTAAAAACAAACAAAAAAGGACCAAAATTAAAAAGGGGGAAGCAGCACTACAGTAATTCTTCTTTTAATTCCCTTCCAGGTCAGTTTGCGCTTCTTCTATGCCCACACATGGCGTTTGCAGTGAGCCACAGCCTAAAAAGACAAATAAGTGGTTAGACAAGCCTTGAAGTAAATGCTGACAACTGTACATATCCAGGTTTAAAGAATAGGTAGTGGTAGGCAATAAAATAAAAGGGACAACAGGCTTTGTGTGTCAATGACAACCACTCACATTGCATCGAGACGCTGTCTCCATGTTCTTGCACCAGAATGCAGGTCCCCAACTGCACTGCTCTGTTCCCAGCAGCCTGCGCACAGCTTCAGGACAGGCTCCCATTTTCTGTTTTACACACCAAAAAACAGCTCAGATACTAACCTGGTCTACATGAAAGCTAAATATCCACTTTAACAACTTCTGACAAATATGAGTACTCGTGGTTCCTTGTACAACCAAGAACCTTAATAAAGACGGTGTTCTTATTAGTCATGGATAAATAAGTGTACTCTTTACCATGCACACAAAGTCTGGGTCGAGCATCTGGAGGAGCAGCTGGATAAGCATTGGTTCATACTGTTGAATCATCTGGTCACACTGTTGACAAAGACACAAGGGTTTACAAGGAGGATAAGTCAAGGTACACACACACTAAGGAGCTCAAACTACTATAACTAATCACCTCGGTCTGGAAAGAGTCGTCCAGGAAGCTGCATACTTTCCTCACAGCCTCCTCAATCTGTTCCTCTGTTGCATTCTTCTCCAGAATGCGATCAATGTAATTAACAACCATCTTGCATACAGGGCAATAACCACCAGTCTTAAAGACAGTCTGGTCGAGTGCAGCTGGAGAAAATTTAGAACCAAAATCAGTTATTATCCATATGTACATATTTGGCTATTAGATATAAATAAAAATTTTTTTTAAAAGAGACGTCAACTAACAGCAGTTTGATTTTAGTGATCACACATGCACAGCCCTTATGAGGCCAGCTTAACTTTAATATTATATAAACACCAACATATTACTTTAAAATAGCTAAACACAGCTGTGGTTAAAGTGACAGTTGTGTTATGTTGCCAGATTCTAGAATGAGTGCCTTAAAATGGGATGATAATTAATATTATTAAATGTGCATTCATGGTGCTTCTGGAGGACGAGAACTTACGGACAAATGCACGGCTGCCATCATTGCAGAGTGCCAACACTGTGCAGATGACCTTTGGGTCCGCCTGCTGCACCAGCAGCTCAATGATGGCCTGGCCATAGGTCTCGATCAGGTCCTTACACTGGGCACTCAGCGAGGAGGGCAGATATGTGCACACCTTCTCCACAGCATGAACCACCTCCTCCTGAAACAGACAATGGATCAGCTTGACACTGGAGCCGAGTCTAACTTACTGCACCAGCACGACATTTACAGCAGAGTTTTGTAGAGTTGTTTTATGGCCATATTGGATAAATCTAGGAGAACAAATCCCACCTCAGTTTTCTGATCCTCCAAGCTGGACTCCAACTGTTTCATCACAAACTCACAGATGGCACACTTTGGGGACTCGCGGACTTGCACCATGGGCTGGAACAGAAAGAAGCACCGTCTCATGCGCCTATACACAATACTGTTCTATCGCATATCATTATGACGTACTGTATGAGTCAGCAGTTAGGCGGCCACCATGACTTACCTTAGCAGACCCAACCTTAGTGGCAGGGAAAAGCTTGAGAGCAGGCACAGCCTTGGCGGCCAGCAGCTTCAGCATGGGAATGGACTTCTTCGTAGCAGTACAGAAGCCAGCATGAATGCAGAGGTCCTTGGGTTCCTAGAACACAAAGAGATGGTTACTTTAGAAAACAGAAAGGTCTCAAAAAAAAAATGTATGCCATGTCTGTAATCTGCATACCATTCCACAACGTTACCACACATGCAGAAGTTTCCATTTTACAAAAATAAAACAGCTTACTTTATCTAACACCAGACACAAAGCAACACACCCATACTGGCAAAAACGTACGCAGCCCTCAGGCATCCAACAAGATCAGCCAGTGTTGAACCTTACAACAGGTAAGGTTCTTTTATTAATGGGAGCTACTTCAATGTTAGTAAAGACTAAGTCACGACATCCAAGCATACTGTAAAATATGACAGCGCTGTCAAAAAACAGAACACTCCAAATGACCACATTAAAAGTCTCCCAACAGGCACTCATGTGTCAAGACGTTAGCCACACAAGCACAGTGGTCAGTTGAAGTAAAGTAGTCTCACTCGTCACAAGATCATTTACATGCATCTCTACGGGGTCAGGTGAGGGGAACTAGGAGTGGACAGCACAACCAGCAAGAGCTACGGATTAAGAGGCCACAGGCGGAACAAAGAAAGACCTACCTGTTCCTGGGGAGCAGCACACAAAACCCAGAGTAGGAGAAAACAGAGCAGGACAACATTAATGGAGAGGAGAAAAGTAAAAGGAACAAAAATGAATAAAAGAATGGCAGAAAGAGATTTGAAGATGTGGATAAATTGAAGTCAACAGGCCAGGTGGTGCTCAAAGACTGAATATGGACTTGGCACTAGCAAAACGATCAAACGCATTAGTTTTGATGATTAAGCGTGCCATTAATTATTAGAATATAATGACCAGTCATGTTAAACTGTGGCTCAAATATAAAAAGGTTTTGCTTTTTAAAAATCAGTTCGGTGCATTAGAAGGACACTCACCATGGACATGAGCTGGTCAATAACCAGGCTACCATACTGGGAGACATACTGCTTGCACTGAAATGAGGAAAAACAGTGTTATGGAATCCTTTTTGTTTGACAAAGAAAAACATGCATTTAATCAGACCCATAAAAGGCTCTCACCATGTCAGCCAAGCTTGGTCCAAGAAAGTCACACTGGTTCTCAAAATTCTCAATGAGAGAGTTGACAAATGAGGTGTTGGCCTTGGCTTCAGCTTGAGCATCAGTCAGGAACTTGACACAGTCCACGCACACGTCAGCATTTTCCTACAGGGAAGGCAAGATTCAGGGCCAAAGCAAGACAATATCCATCAACAGGTGGCGAAAGAGGGCAGTTAAACTGTGTACCTGCTTTGGACTCTCTTGTTTGGGAGACTTTTGACTCTCCTGAGGATAGAGGAGCTCGGGCACATTAAGGAGGAAGGGGGACACTTGCTGGGCGAGGTCCACCAAAGGGATTTCATTGGAGACGAGCTGCTCCTGGGCATGAGCCTTAGCCAGGGCTGCCTGCTGTGACTGACACAGCCCGATTGCTCCACACACCACAATGGGATCCTCCTAAAAACACAAAACTTTAAAAGTCACTTCAATAACTGGAACATTTTGATAGTCACTTCAGCATTAAGCAATTTCAAAAGTCTTGTATACATGTTAGGTGTAAGTAGTAAATAATTGAACCCTCGCTTAAACTCGAGAGGAGACAAAGTAAAATGGGTTTAACAGAAATACAATTTATACAAGATATCTAGAAATGTTTGATTGTCTTTGTTTCGTTTGTCAAGTTGTGAAATTAATTAAGAGTATCTAGAAATGTGCAAAAAACTGTACAATACAGATCCTGTTATAAAGCACCATCTTTTATTCCCAAAAGTTGCAGCAGGTGAGAGTTGAAACAAAGAAAGTTACACCAAATGCTCCCAGTCACGAGGTTGAGTATTACACAATGACTACTCTGTTCCCATTTAGACTTTGACTCACTTCCCCATCAATAGCCCGTATTCAGCTCACTGCCCTTTGCTAACAGCCACTTCTCTTTCCCATTTTGACAGATGGATCATTTACTTTGATTTCCAAATGAGTCCGAACGAGGAACTGAGCTTTAACAAGATTTTTGGCAACGCACGTTTCATGCAAACTTGTGATGTGCCTAAACTGTTATTTTAATATTTACAACCCTGAACCTTTGCACACAGGTTTTCCATCAATATTCAAACTGAAGACAAGCCAAGACTTGGACAAACAGGTCGACTGTGCTCACCAGTTCTCCTTTAAGGATTCCCATGAGGATGGGGTAGTAGGCATCCACCATCTCCTTGCACTCTGCAGTCAACCCTTGATCAGGGATGAGCTGGCAGGCCTTCTCCAGGTACCCAAGAACCTCAGCCTGCAACAACAGTAATTCCCACATCAGCCTTCCAAAGGTGTGAAAGTCTTGGTAAAGTTGCAAGCAACTCATTTCCTTATCAAAGGTTCTCAACTCGCATGATTTGGTTTTGATCTTACCTCGGTGGCATTGTCCTTCAGTATCTGCTCCACGACAATCAACACCTCTTTACACAAGTCACATGGCACCGTTTTCTGAAACCACACAATTGGGTGTGTTGAGTGTCAATAATATCTCCAACACAAGTGAGCAAGATTGCGGAAGACTAGCATGTGCTTTCCATTCATGACAATATCATTTTTTAGAACTAACATAAATGGCATTGTCACTTGAATTGGGGGAAAGAGAACGGGCTCACCATCTGGGGCTTGTTCCAGACATTCTGCTGGCAGTGAGTCACAGCGCCGCACAGAGAAGCCGTCTTTACATTCTGACACCAGTAGGTGGGGCCACGAGCACACTGCTCAGTGCCCAGCAGAGGGGTCGCTACAACTGCAAAATAAGCACAAAAAAAAAAAATTAACCTTTTAGTAGAAGCATTATTGGATATACATAAATACTGCGTAAAGGTGGTAAACTAAGCACAAGCCGAAAAGGTTAATTCAAGGACGACATCCTTGTAACATTAAAAAAAAAAAAAAAAAGGGGAATTTATAAATAATTCACTTCAACTTTGTCACCGCTTAGCAGGTTTGAGGTTAAAAACCAACCCTGTGTAGAGGGGGAAAAAAAAGCGGTGTTTTATTCAAAAAAGGGAACTTATTTTATGATGACTTTATCAGGCTCAAAAGCTACCAAGTCTGATGGGCATGAACTACTGCATTGAAGGTCTCAAATGCCTTGAAACTCTCACTCAGGTGAATTGTTTTTTCCAGAACGGATTCTATACATTTCAACAAAGAAATGCAATCGTCAGACGGTCACTGGTCTGTCTAAACCAAACAAATGTGCAATCAGTGACAATCAAGACAAATCAGTGGGCTTGCTCTGTGAAGATAGAACTACTTCAAACACCAAGGATTGGGGGTCATTAGTCTCAAAAGTGTTTTTACAAGTGGCATTAGTATAACTCTCAAGCAGACACAATTTCCCACCAGCAACCAGAAAACACCATAAGGGGAGCTTATTGCCATGTACATCAGATGTGCTAAAGTGGGTTTTGGTGTTTTTGCATTAATAATTAAATACTATCTTTTGGATGAATGGAGAAAAAAAAAAAAAAAAAAAGTTAATGCTCTGTTCTCCATTTTACACGAGTGGAAAGTTAGAGGGGAAAGAACCTAAAAGTTGGCAGAACAGTCTGCAGTTTCCACCACCACACTTAAACCCTGCTTGAACAGAACAAAAAAAAAACAAATTAGATAAAGATAATCTCCCCATCTTTCATAACTCTGAAGTGTAACTACAATACTGTTCAAATGAACATGTTAAAAAAAAAATTTAAAAAAAATTTAAAAAAGCAGGAGGCAAACATTGCCCGAGTCCAGGGACTAACTAGCCTTATGATGATAACGACCATGAATTGGCAATGGAGGTCAAACAAACAGTCAAATAACCAAGTTACACCACTATAAGACCACTCCTGCTCGGGCAGGGCAGGGCACACCCTCCCCCACCACTTGTGTCACATGAGCAGAGACAAAACAACAAACTGTTCCCAAGCAGACAGACTACAAGGACAACATCTCTGCCCAAGAGTATTGCACAGCAGTAAACTGTTAACAAGGCAATACACATCAAGAGAAAAGAGTCTTGTAAACCTTTTGACTTTATGTAATGATACTCAGCAGAAAAACAAGTTATTCGTTTGAGAAAGAAGCAAGGTCAGTACAAAAAAAAAAAACCCACCCAGGCCCATGTTTGACTCATTTTTTGGATTATTCTGAAAAAGAAAGCTCATCATATTGACAGTGAATCAACATCACATTGAAGGCTTAAAATAGGATTCAGATTGCATTGTGGGCTGTGAAAGAGTTTGTAACACGCCAGTAAAGGGAAGTCAAACATGATACTGCAGAGCAGCATAACTGAAGACAAACTATAAAACATGCACGTGCCCGACATTAAATGAATGATGATTTATAACCAGAAGTCAGCTGGAACATAAGCACAACATACACAAAAGCAACAAACCACAGCGTGTGCTCCGACAGGAAGAAACGGGTCATTCATGAATAATTTCAGATCCAGAGTTCAAAACACCGCAGGGGCAAGTAAACATCATTTAATTGACTTTGATTTAATACACTTGATGTACCTGGCCCGAGTTTTACCTGATCAGAAAAGTAGCAAACCACTGACTGACAAAGAAAATCACGAGGAACAAAAACGAGATTGGCCGTCGACTGAAAAGCTGAAATGAAAGTGTCTGGTTTAGAGGACCCATCGGAACTTCCTGGTCAAACCCAGGGTCGATAACGCAGCACGTACGGTCATTGTCTGGTCAAAGCAAGCCAGTTATTGTGAGGAGTTTTACTTATACAATATTAGCCTATTCACAACACACAATCTCCCATATGCTACCAAACAATTAACGTCTTCAAACCACAAAAGTCAAGATTCACAGAACAGAGCTCGTGTGTATATCTATTTTCTATTTTCGTTGGACCAGGACAAACACCAGTCTTGGGGATCTTAAACAACACGCACCGGGAGGACAAGCCAGAAGCCAGCGGTTGCTGTCGGAAGGCAACGTTGTCCGACTTGTTGGTGTTTACAAGAGCAACCGCCGCCTGAAAGGCTTCCGCGTTGAGACGCAGCGAGCATTAGCTAACGTCACGTAACGTTAAGTTACACAAACAGACGCAGGTCGATGTCAAAGGCACGGCTGTCTGAACGGCGCCACCGACCGTGTGAGAAACAACGTTTCCTTATTTTACCTGAGGACACGAAAAGTAGAGTTAGGAGCAGCATGACTCCGCTGTTTGTCTGTCGGTCGGTCTCGTCTCTTCACGGTGGAGCGGGGAACCCTGCAATGCCGACTGAAGGCCGAGGATCCGCCTTTATCTGGTCTCAGTCAGCTGACTACTCAACGAGACATGTGACCGCCTGGCCTTTTGCCTGACGCGATCATACAAGTTTAAAGAGCAAGACATTTCAATTCAAACACACGCACACACACACACACACACATATATATATATATATATATATATATATATATATATATATATATATATATATATATATTTGCTATATATATATATAGCAAAACATTTTTTATAGCACTTTGTAGTTTAACTTTATTGAAGAAATTGTACTCGCTTGGAACTAGTTATTTGGACTCATGGTTTAATGCACTTATTGTAAGTCGCTTTGGATAAAAGCGTCAGCTAAATGACATGTAATGTAATATATATATATATATACACATACATACATACACACACATATATATTTATATAAATAAATAAATACATATGAATAATTAAAACCTGGTTATTATTAGACAGCTTGTGTTTCTACACTAAACATTAGTTTTTTTTCTGGCTGTACAGTTGATCCCTTTTGTATATATTTTTCTCAGTATCTAAATAGAAAAGTTGTCTAAATGACAACACAATTCAGTGCTAATGTTGGCCTCCTGAATTAAAACCATTCATATTAATTCTCCCCATTCCAGGTGGGGTTAGGCACTACCAAGCAAAGGTGGATTTAAAAAAGGTAATTCCGGCTTACTAACTAATGAGAAACAAGCCCCAGGTTTGAAAGCTCAGTGACAGCGTCATAGTTGTTTATTACTTAGTGTGTTCTCAGAGGACAATGGTCGAGTCGGAAATGCTACCTGCCCACAATAATTCAGAACTGCATTAACCACTTCTAGGTGAATGAAAAAAAAAGGACTGAAACTGCCATCAGCATCATGTGATGCACACTCATGTTTTAACATAAAGTCAAGAAAACATGCAAATGAGATAGAAAATGTATTTTATTATGACATAACTTCGAAATGAAAGCCAACACCTATGGAAAATGTCAAAGAGGGAAGCATCACACTGTACATGGTCTGGATACGAGCTGTGGAAACCTGCAAAAGAAAGGAAACTATCATTAGGGGGAAGTTACTGCAGAGTCAACACAGCATGATCTCCATAGACAGAAGGTAAAGAACATTAACACATTTAATAAATTAAAGATTGCGCAGAACAATAATGTTTAAAAAAAAAATCATAAACACATATCAATAACGTGTCGATACAAAATCCACTGAAGTTGATTCTTAAAGACATGTGACATTTTATAGTTGAATAAAAAGTGCTTTATATTTAACAAACTATGTCATTCGTTTCTGACCTTTCTGGACTGTTAATTAAGGCGAACACGATTAAATCTTACACTGGTGTGCATGTTCTATTTACATATTTATATATTTATGTATTCCCGACAGGTACGGAGCTTTCATGTCCTATAAGTCTAAGCTTACTTTCACATACAAGAAGATAGAACACATGAGGCAGGGCACAGTGTCATAAAATCAATAATAGCAATATAAGTATCTGATAGTTGCCAAGAAGTGGTAATTTTGGACATCACTCTTATTGCTTATATCATTTTTAACCGACAGCACTTTTTGTTTTACAGATTTTTAGATAAATTCCAATAACATTGGTCAATAAATATAGTATGGCTATATATATATATATATATATATATATATATATATATAGTCTTATTTGAGGGACAGCCTTGCTGCCTTATATCATCCATAATGGAGCTGTAAAGCTTACGAGAAGGCGTGGTTTTGGGCCCTTTCTATATATTGTTCCTTGTTAACCAGGTTGTACTGAAAGTAAATTAATTGTCGACTCCATTACCAGAACATTTATGAATTTGTTTTTGTCAACAAATACCGACTAGGGCTGTTTATTGGCAATAATCTCACGGTACAAGCAGTATCATGATACAGGGCTTACGATTCAATGTAGCGATACTGTAATTCCCAGTTCACGATACACAAAAAAGCCCCAGATCAGAGGAAAGTCTGCATTGGCTTGGTGCTCGCAAATCCACTTTCAAGCTGCATGTATGAACTGTTCTGGGATTCCAGGGAATCCTCTCGGTGAAAGATCTTTTAGTGTGTGACCCTGAAACTGCAGCTTTTTACTTTAGGAATCACATTGAGTTCCATCTTAACCTGTAATAGGCATGTATGATTGTGTTTGACATTTTACAGAATACATTATTTTCTCATTGATTAAGCAGGTTAATAAATGATGGCAATATTTAACTGCAGCACTAAATCCATACATGGAACAGTGATCCTACATGGTGTACGCGAGAATGAATGAAATCACAATTTGAGCCAGCTCCTATTGATCAGCTGTGGGTTTCATCTTAAACAGATACATGGTTAGCACGCATGCACTTGGCACCCACATCAACCATTCCTTACATGCAATCACTGTTGTTGGCCACAGCAGTTAGTGCTGGAAACCTGGTCGTCCTTCTTCAGCACAGTGGGCCTCACCACGTCCACATCGCGGTGCAGATGATCCAGTAAGCCTGTGAGGATGCTGGGGGCTCCGTAGAAATCGACCAGAAAGTAAGCACCTCGGTTGTGCCTCTGATTGTGTTTGGTTATCTTGTAGGGCAGAAGTCTCTCCCCCAGGTTCTCCAGGTCCCTCACCACCGCGCCCCGCTCCATCAAAGTCTCAACTGTCCGCCGGAGAGCAGCCGATGTCTCCGGCCGCTGCATAGCCTTCAGGATCAGGGCCAGTTCGTAGCGAGGCATGGCTTCCGCGAAGAAAATCCTTGATTCACACTTTCAATTCAGCTGGCAGTGGGTTGGTGTTATTGCCAGATTACTCAACTCAAGGCAACCATGTTATGACACGAGGGACAGTAAAGGTCTTTGGTGATGACGTATAAAGTCTGCGTCTATGTTGATAACAAAATTACGTATAACATTTGGAAAATACGATATTAATAATATGGTGCTACTAATAAACTACCGCTAAACGAATATCTTTTGTATTTTAAATGTAAGAAAATAAAATCCTGGGAGGAAATTGAGATTGCTAATGAGGTGTGACGAGACTTCCTGGTGACACCGGACGGACATATTTTTAAAACCCAGAGCTGTAACTTGAATAAATGGGTCACATTGTTTTAAAAATTAAATAATCAGTTAACTGTAGTTGCAATTAAAGTATTCAGTCCAAACATAAGTTAAAATACCTCAAACTCACACATAAAAAAACAAAACCGTGTACGCGTGTTGAAGAGCATGGTACGTCATCACCAGGCGCCTGCGCACATGCTCACAAGCTGCGCTCACTTCCTTTACTTCCAGGAGCGTGGTGAAGATGGCGGAGCAAAAGTCGAAGCCGAGTGATCTTTACAAATGCGTATATTCGTTTCTGCTGGAGAACAAGTTTACGAAGGCGGCTCAACAGTTTATGAAACAGACGAAAGTGGTAAGCGGTGCACCGCGTGTGGTTGTCCGTCTATATCTGTGACGTTGCACGAGGACTAAAAGTACAACGATAGCCATGTCACGTACAGTGACCGCACATCGCCGGATAAGTTAGCACGTGTAGGAGCTCGCACGCGCCAGTTGTGTTTCATCTACCACTTTGTTTAGTTGCAAATGATGAACGTTCTCATTTGTTAAACTGTAAATGGGTGGATTGCATTGTGTGAACATACGACTGATTGGTACATTATGTACACGTTAAAACTCCTGGAATTGTGTTACTGAGTTGGTGCTTCACGTGTTTCTCTACAGACTCAACAAGATCAAAATGACGAGAGCCTCGTCAACATCTACAACTTCTGGGTGAAGTGAGTTGCTTTTGTTTTTTTCGTTCCTCAATCAATGCTAAAGTCTATGTAGTTTATACGAATATCAATATATTTTGAAAATATGGCCTAGCAGCTTTGTGATTGTTTTCTCCCCTCAGAATCACCCCAAACCACATATCTACCTTAAAGCATACTATACAAAACCAATTAGTGTAAACATAGGCACAGGTTCCCAGGCAGATTAGTGCTGAAAACTGGTGATATTATCAGGGGATCCCTTAATTCATCTGCAAATCCTTGAATTTGATTGACCCTGTTTACTATTAAATAGAAAGTTTAAAGTATGTTTAATATATAATTTAACATCTGAAGTATGGAAAACAAGTTTGACATTTGGTTAACACTAGTACATTTATGGTGATGCCAGCCATTATGCATGTTCCCTCTTTATAAATAAATCCCCACTGCTGCTGTCCAAGTATTTGTTTTGCTCCCAAAGAAGCAGCTCCAGGATTTATCCCCACTCTGTAGCTCTTCTGTTCTGTTGTTGAGGGGAAACCTTTGCAAAAAGAAACTTTAAGATTTAATATAACAACGGGTCTTCCCAGATCGCCTGAAGCCAAGAAACGAAAGTCTCCTCCTAACAAGGGTAAAGCTAACAATGGCCCGTCAGCGAAGAAAGCAAAAACCAGCGCAGAGAGCTCCAGCAGCGAAGAGTCAAGCAGCGAGGATGAAAAGGCCATCGCCAAACCAACCAAGGCAACCCCTGCAGGTAATGAAAATATGTTTGACATCAAGAACTGATGGGTCCGGTTGGATTATGTCAGTTACATGCCATTTTGAAATCTTCTACCAGATTACAGTTCTGTTTGTTTTTAGTAGCCACGGCTGTGCCTGCTAAAGCAGCAGCTAAAGCTGCGTCGAGCAGCAGTGAAGACTCCAGTGACTCAGAAGAGGAGACGGCTCCTGCAAAGACGCCTGCAAAGGTAGGAGGAAGCATCCCACTTAAAGAGTCATCCCCGACCTAATCATAGGTGCTGGTGCATTATCCTATAATTTTAAATTTTATTTCTACACAAAGGCTCCTGTGAAGTCGCCTGCAGCAGTAAGGAAGAAAGACAGCAGCTCTAGCAGTGAAGAATCTGATTCTGAGGACGAGCCGCCTGCCAAAGCCCCAACACCAAGTGAGTATAGAGACGGAAGTCATTAATTGTGTCATGCAACCGCCTTGAATTTAACTAAAATTGAGGTGATGCTAATTTGTGTTATCTAATTTACCCGATTTGCCTCTGATTATTAGAACCCAAGGCTGGTGTTGTCACAGCACCCAAACCAACTGTTCCTGCTAAAGTTGCACCTCAGAAAAAGCAGACGAGCAGCAGTGAAGATAGTTCCTCAGATTCTGAAGATGACAAACCAGCCACGGTATATATAAAAAATAAAAAAAAGATTCTGGCCATATCTAAATACCTTTACATGTTCTTAATAGTTTTGATTCCAGAGGTTAGAAGAATGTAGAGCAACATCAATCAAACAGTGATTGTACGAGGAAAATATATATATATATATTTACACTATACTTACTCCACCTGGCCTGATAGGCTCCAGCCAAACCTCCCCCGGTAAAGACTGCTGCTGCACCGAGCAGTGAAGACTCTTCATCTGAAGACGAGGCTCCGCCCAGCAAAAAAACTAAACCAGGTATGTTTTTTAATGTCTTTTCTTTATACCATTATATCCTTAACGGCTTCTACACACACACAATGTGTAGGAGCCAAAAGGGACAAGTTACATTTCTTGAGTTAAAGTATCATGTTAGATTGTTGCCGTGGCATATCCTTTATTTTTGTTGCTGTAGCGTAGTTCAACACATACACATATACACCCTTCTATTCATCTGCTTCATCTACAACATAGATAGTAACATGTTACTGACATTGAGTCAGTTCCGCTACATGGAAACAGTTCATTTCTCAATTTTTTTTACAGAACATAGTTAGTCTGTCCTGTTATCTTCTCCCCAGTTGGGAAGTAGGCGTAGCTTTTTGTTGTCCATCCATCCATTTTCAATACCGCTTATCCTCATTAGGGTCGCGGGGGCGCTGGAGCCTATCCCAGCTGACAGCTTTTTGTTGTGTCCTTTTTAAAATAAAAAAAAAAAGCCCACCATGTTTGTCCTAATATGAACACCAGACAGTGTCAAAAGTGCCTAACATATTGTACAGAGGCCCTGAGGTCATGTTGTGACAGTCTCCTTTTGTCTTGGTAGGAGCATACAGTGCTGTCCCACCTCCTGCTTCGGCCCAGAAGGCACCAGCCAAAGTCACCCAAGCTGTCCCATTAAAACTTGCCGTTGCTAAAGTCCCCCCTGCTAAAGAAGACTCCTCAGAGGAGGATTCCAGTTCAGAGGAGGAGACGGCAAAAAAGCCTGCAACTAAACCTGCACTGACCAAGACTACCCCAGCAAAGAAAGACGAGTCCTCAAGCTCAGGTAATGCACACCAGATTTTGCACATGTGAGATTGGCATTTCTGTAAAAGTGATTATATTTCTTGTAATACCTTGAATTTTGTTTAATTTATGTGAATCTCTTTGCCTTTTACCATTTGGTCAAGGCTAGTATTCATCAAAGTCCAGCATGAGTTATAAAATGATTTATATTCTTACCCCTGCTTTGTTGCTACATACACTCCAATTGCCATATTAGTAGCTTTACCCAGCTAAAACGAATGCAGTCTAATTACAATAGTCATACAATACATTCTAACTTCCTTGAGGATATACGGTTCAGCTTTTGTTGAACCTGTTTTACATGGTGACGGGATTTGTTCCAATAAACTGGCATTTTAGTGTACATTGCTGTTATTTCTATGCAGAAAGCAGTTCTGAAGATGAGGCTCCAGCAAAACCTGCCGTTAAATCTGCAGCCACACCAAAACCTGCTGCTCCCAAACCCCTAACAAAGGCAGCTGAGAGCAGCTCGGATTCAGAGGACTCTGAGGATGAACCGGTGAAAGCCAAGCCAGCAGCTAAACCTGCAGCAAAGCCTGCTACACCTGCAGCAAAGCCTGCAGAGAGCAGCTCAGACTCTGACTCTTCTGAAGAAGAACCAGCAGTCAAGGCTAAGCCTGCAGCTAAGCCTGCTACGTCCAAGTCTCCAGCTAAGCCTGCTACGCCCAAGTCTACAGCTAAGCCTGCTACGCCCAAGTCTGCAGCTAAGCCTGCTACTCCTGCAGAAAGCAGCTCAGACTCTGATTCCTCTTCTGAAGATGAAGCAGCAGTCAAGTCTAAACATGGTAAGCCTGCATTAAAGCCGGCTACTCCTGCAGCTAAACCTGCCACGCCTGCATCAAAGCCTGCTGCTGCAGCAGAGAGCAGCTCAGACTCTGATTCATCTGAAGATGAAGCAGCAGTCAAGGCTAAACCTGCAGTCAAGGCTAAACCTACAGTCAAGGCTAAAGCTGCAGCAGCTAAACTGGCTACACCTGCATCAAAGCCTGCTGCAGCAGAGAGCAGCTCAGACTCTGATTCATCTGAAGATGAAGCAGCAGTCAAGGCTAAACCTACAGTCAAGGCTAAACCTGCAGTCAAGGCTAAAGCTGCAGCAGCTAAACCGGCTACACCTGCATCAAAGCCCGCTGCAGCAGAGAGCAGCTCAGACTCTGATTCATCTGAAGATGAAGCAGCAGTCAAGGCTAAACCTACAGTCAAGGCTAAACCTACAGTCAAGGCTAAAGCTGCAGTCAAGGCTAAACCAGCAGAGAGCAGCTCAGACTCTGACTCTTCTGAAGATGAAGAACCAGCAGTCAAGGCAAAGCCTGCTACTCCTACAGCAAAGCCTGCTGCAGCAGAGAGCAGCTCAGATTCTGACTCGTCTGAAGATGAAGAACCAGCAGTCAAGGCTAAACCGGCTACTCCTAAGCCTGCAGCAAAGCCTGCGACCCCTGCAGCAAAGCCTGCAGATAGCAGCTCAGACTCTGATTCTTCTTCTGATGATGATGAAGCAGCAGTCAAGGCAAAACCTGCTACACCTGCAGCTAAACCTGCTGCTCCTGCAGCTAAACCTGCTGCTGCTCCTGCAGCAGAGAGCAGTTCAGACTCCTCATCTGACGATGAAGCAGCAGTCAAGGCTAAGCCTGTAGCAGCTAAGCCTGCTACGCCTAAGTCTGCAGCTAAGCCTACTACTCCTGCAGAGAGCAGCTCAGACTCAGACTCATCTGACGATGAAGCAGCAGTCAAGGCTAAACCTGTAGTAGCTAAACCTGCTACGCCTAAGTCTGCAGCAAAGCCTGCTACTCCTGCAGCAAAGCCTGCTGTTGAAGCAGAGAGCAGCTCAGACTCATCTGACGATGAAGCAGCAGTCAAGGCTAAGCCTGTAGCAGCTAAACCTGCTACGCCTGCAACAAAGCCTGCTACGCCTAAGTCTTCAGCTAAGCCTACTACTCCCGCAGCAGCAGAAAGCAGCTCCGACTCTGATTCCTCTACTGAAGATGAAGCCGCAGTCAAGTCTAAACCTGCTACTCTCGCATCAAAGCCTGCTGCTGCAACAGAGAGCAGCTCAGACTCTGAGGACGAGGAAGTATCGGTGAAAGTCAAGCCAGCAGCAGCTAAATCTGCTACCCCAGTCAAAAAGCCTGCTGCCAAGCCTGGGGCAGACAGCAGTTCTGACTCTGACAGCTCAGACTCTGAAAATGAGGCAGCCAAACCTGCAGTCAAGAAACAAGTAGTAGTGGCCCCTGCTGGCACGCCCAAAGCCACAAAGGCAGCTGCAGCTCCAACAAAGAAGGCTGCGGATAGCAGCTCAGACAGCTCTGATTCAGAGATGGAGACCAAGGCCACCCCTGCTAAGCCTGCAGTCGCCAATGGAAAGACGGTAACACCCAAGGCAGCGACTCCAAAGAATCCAGCAGAGTCCTCATCCAGTGACAGCAGCTCTGACGAAGAAGTGGCTAAAACTACTGTAAAACCCGCTACACATGCTGCAGCACCTAAGACGACCCCTGCATCTAAACCGCAGGAGAGCAGCAGCTCCTCAGATGAGGAGGAAGCACCAAAAAAGGCAGCCACAGCACCCACCACCCCCACAACAAATAGTGAGTCCCAAACAAATACTGATGCGCTCACTTAACTTTTTGATACATTTGATTTCCCTGTTAATGGCACTCTGGACCCCTCAAATAGCCATTCCAAAATGTTTTTACTGGTCTCTTAAATGTTGCACAATTTCATGCACCTTTGGTTTACAGAACACTTTTATTGTTGACTCACAGTTGTTCACTCATGAGCAGCACAAGTAACTTTTTTTTTCCTCTGATGTATGCAGGTACCAATGGAAAGAGGAAAAGAGATAAAGAATCAACAGAAAGTGAAGAGGAAGAGACGGAAGTCAAGACACCGAAAACCAAGAAAACGACCACCACACCACAAACGTTTCCTAAAGCCAACAAGAAGGTAACGCCTGCTAGACTGGAACTTAGTCTTAGTCTGAGTTTCTTGAAGGGGATGAGCCATAATCTGATAGAAATGACTTTGTCTTTCAGACCGCCAATTTACCATTCCGTAGAATAAGAGAAGAAGAAGTAGCAGTGGATCCCCGGCTGCAAGACAACTCTTTTGATGCAAAGGTAAGCTCGATAACCACCATCCATTAATGGTCCTAGTGATCCATTCATTTCCTCTCAAACAACATGTTCATTTTGTCTTACAGTTTGGAGCCAGCGGGGACTGGGGCCAGAAAGCTAACGATGTGCTCAGGTTCACAAAAGGCAAGTCATTCCGCCATGAAAAGACAAAGAAGAAGAGGGGAAGCTACTGCGGCGGCGCCATCTCCACAACAATCAACTCTATTAAGTTTGACAGTGATTAAGGACAGTCTCAATCTGGTCCCTCCCACCTGAACGTTACTGTACCTGTGATCAAGACTATCCCTTGTCTGCGTCCTCCCCCTGTAAACGGTCCTCCATCATCACTATCCAGCAGCAGCACACTGACAGGGATGTGAGTCGCTGAGCAGGCACATCAATTTCGTTCGCTGCGCGTAGTTCATCATGGATGCTGTTGGTTTATTTCTCTGACCTGAAGCAACAGTTAGTGAAACTTTGGCTGCAAGAGAAGTGTCCCCAACTGTGATTTCAAACTACTGCTAAAGGTTGACATGCATGTGACGTTACCACTTATAGCCACTAGGTGGCTGCAGGCCACCTGTTCATTGAAAGAACTCCCATATATGTTGGGCCCTTTTTTCGTTTTGTGCTTCCTATAACTTTGTTAAATTGTACTCTTTTTTTTCTCCCTCATTTGTCTGTATGAATGACAGCCATGCATCCCATCGGGTTCTTTATAATAGTGTGTTAGGAAAAGGCTGGTATTGATTTTTAATGGATAACAGGAGTTCTACAAGTTTGTTTGGTTTGTCAACTTTTATTTGGCCACATTGAGTGGAGAGGGCTGTGGGCAGTTTTTTCCCCTCTTTACATTACACACACATTTGGAGTAGAACTGAATTTTATACTGTGTATTTATTAAGTTGTATTCCATTTAATGTACCTCAGGTGGTCTTGTCCATCCTTTTTTCAAGCCATTTTACTTGGAAATGTTCATTTCTGTCAAACCCTCCCTAATCTGTTCATCAGTCGTATCAAATGTAGTATTCACCAACGTAACAGCCATGTATGTTTCAATTATTTGATTTTCCTGTATGAACGTTTTGTTCATGAACCTTTTATTCTTGTAGCTGTAATTAAAACCTGAACGTTTACTCTTTAATACTGCTGCTGCTAATATGACCTCAGTTTCTAATTTTCCTGCGTTTTACTGCTGTAGAAATTGGGATGAGTCAATGTTTTCAGTATTTATTTCCTAATGAGCTGCTGTCCTAAAGCTCCAAACATGCATGCCTACAGTCATACACGTTTTTTTTCCCTTCATCTAAAGAGTAAAGGAATCAGTTCTTTCTCTGGAAGCGGAGCCCTCAAACTTTCATGGACGCCACTAGATGGCAGTCGGGTAGCTCGCTGCATTGTCACCATTGAGGGTGGCTGCTAATATGGGCGGGGCCTCACACTTCCTACTACCCAAGCCCAAGGGGAGACAACCCCGTAGACATCACCAGGGGAGGGCAGCGCCAACTTCTCTATTGGTCCCCAACACGGCCTCAGCCCCTCCATGCTCTGGTCTGTTCAGTGTGGAGACATGCAGGACGTCTTTTATTGTTTTACCGAGCAATTAGAGCGTCAGACTAGATCTGATGAATTGATCACCTTGTATTTCTTTCAATACAAATACATTTTCAAGCACTCGGCACTCAATTAGGTCTTTTATAGTCACTTGTTTTATATGAAATGTAAAAAGCTTTCTTCCCACAGGTAGGCTACATAAACATGTAAAAGAAAGAATAACACATTCCTCCAATGAAGGCTTATCTAAATTATCTTTCTAAAAAAGCAACAGTATAATAATCTGTCTTTAGAGCTCAAACTTCCCTTGGTAACCAACTTCTTTTACCACCTGTGATACTGTCAATCACTTGAATGAATGTGTTACTGTACCTGATCTGGTTCACTGACTAAATGTTCTGTACAACATATACCATTACATATTATAAATACTCTTAATCACACGACAGTAACAATAGAGCAACTTAAACTACTTCCAATATAGCCTTCCTTTTAAACTTTAGCCTAAGCTGAACAAATAATAATATATATAGTTAACTCCAGAGTCAGTTTTTAAAGATGAATAAACCCGTGCTTGGCTTTGCTGCTATTAGTGCTGAAATAAAATAGTGGATTATTGAGAGAAAACTAATCAACATTATTTTAATAGTCAATTAGTTGTGAAAGTAATTTATCGAGTACAATCACTGGTTTCAGCTGCTTTTCTGTTTTTAGATATGATAATTTGACTGCATTTTTCCCAATTTTTAAACAAACTACATGATTAGGCGGTTAATAAAAAAGAAACATACTAAATTCTAAGGCCTTGTATATAATGTATTGCTCACTTATACTTCCATATATATCTTATTGTGTGGAGGTCAACCTATAAAACATTTATATACAAAGTCTTGTTACAAAAACGAGCAATACGCATCATGGTTAAGGCTGGTTACTATGGTTACTATGAGCATACAAATCCATTGTTTGTCAGATTATTTGGTATATTATAAAAATAATGCAAACAATGTATTACATAATGTACAATGTCATTTTTGGTTTTCAAAAGGATTGTTTCTAAAACTATTTTGTGTGAACGAAATTATATATATATATATACACATACACACACACACATATATATATGCAGTACACATATATTTCTTTAAATCTAATTTAATTGATAAGAATTTAGGAGAGGAATAAATAAGCATTAATGCTTCTGCCTATACCTTTTCAGTCATTCCTGTTTTTGTATTTTAGATTGTGGCTTTACTTATTGTAGTCAAGCTCAGAAATAAAGCTTAATCAGTTTTACGTATTTATTTTTATTAAAAACATCTTTAATATTGCATTTCTTTTAACATCCGTCTTTTATAAAGTGTTTTTTCGTGGGCAATAATAATTAGAAGAATACACACTCTGAACAGTACATTGTAAAGCAAGATGAGCATCATTGATCTTTTCAGGGACAAAATGAAGACGCACTTGGAGCCAGCAGACGGGACGAAGAGGCGCTAACAAGATTACAGACGTCTGCGTTCTGTCGCAGCAAAGAAATAACTACGGCTTTGTTTGTGTAGAACAGACATACTGCAGCATTTATACAGCTGAAGGTCACATAAGATTGATTCTTTTGCAGTAAAACGGGTTAAATGCAAAGATAAAAGAGCCGTTTTTTTATAGCGTTTGACAAGGGGTCCCAGTTACCTGCTGACACTGCATTCCTCAATAGAATATGGCAGAAATAATCGTTTTAATATATACAAATACCCACGATGCTTTGGACAGGCATGCTAGAGGAGCCTTTCAGGGACAGAGTGCTGCGTCAGCATGCTCCAGCCACTACATTGATAGTTTGAACTACAGCAACATGCATTAATGGTTAAAGTTGCATCTCAGAGCTGCAGTCCAAATGAGTCCGTTGCATTAATTGTCCGTTTGAAGCATTGAGACCTGTTGAAGGTAAAGAAAGGTCTTTGCTGCTGCTGCTGCTGCTGCTTTATTCACACGCAGTCTCTATTGGGTCTTCGGTGTGGCAAAGTCCCAGGCCGTATCCTGGGCACACTTACACATGGCCCGCACCAGCCGAGTGAAGCCCATGTCCTTCGGTTTCTCCAGCCCGCGCATGAGCCGCTGCTTCATAATTGCTATGAACTCCCTATTACTAAGCTCTCCATTCCCTGAGGAAGACAGACAGGGCGAGAGAGCAGGAGGAGGGAGCGAAAGGAAGATGGACAGGGGTTGAGATGACAAAATAATAGAGGAAGTGGAAGTGAGGGGAGGAGACGACAGACATTTATTTATGATTTTCCACCCGTCAGTTGAGGCTTTATTTGCTTCCATGAATACAGTCAGTTGGGTACTTACCGTCGCAGTCGAACAGAGCGAACACCACATCACACACGTGGTCCGACAGCTCCACTTTGGCCACGGTGCGGGCCACCTGCTTCATGGTGACTGAGAGGAGAGGGAGGAAACCACAGACAGAGATTCACCATTTGTGGAAGAGAATAATAGAAGTGCGTGTCACACAAGCCAGCTCATAAATGGCTCATGTGGAGGACATTGTGTGCGAGTCAAACTGCTTGTGATCGATAGCAGGCAGGACTCCCATTCAGACTTTATCTGACAGTGAAAGAGAGATAAAGGGGCCAAGAGGAGGAGGAGGAGGAGGAGGAGGAGTGGACAGCAGGACATCTCGCTGAAATCAAGACTGGCTGAGGGGAATGAAAAAAAAAAGAATTGATAATAAGATGATGAAAACCTACATAGTCTCAGACTTCAAAAAGGCACAGAAGTGGAGGAGCAGAATTAAAGAGAAACAGAGGAGTATGAGAAAGGAGAGGGTGGGGATGAAAGCGATAAAATCTCGACAAAATCTCCCTGCAAACGGCAAGACAAAGAAACTAGCTGAATCACTCCACCAAGAATCTCATTAGTGGCCTTCTTTTCTACCTTTAACAATGAGCAGTTCCAGATAACACCCACATATGGAAAGCTGTACTAAAAGGGTATACAAGAGATCCTTAAAAGAATACTTTACCCACAAAATGACCATTTTTACCTTGTGTCATAAGGCACGAGTTGTGTGACTTGTGAGAGTCTGTAAACAGATGTTTTCGTTCTTTTGAGCCACCGTTCCCCGTGGAGGCATGCGAGAAAAGCTTTCTTCATGGATTCGCGGCAACACGAGGTGAGTTACTGATACAAATGATCATATTGTGGGCGAAGTATTCCTTTACATCTTGACGATTGTGAAGACGGTTTCACTGCACGGACAACGGGAGGACGGAGATAATATGCAGCCAGTTGCTCAGTGAGAGCTAACTGGAGTATTATACTACACTTACTGTTTCTACGGCAACCGCAGGTGTTGCCAAATCAACCAGGACTGAAATCTTTAGGAGTGCAATGTTCTTGTCTGGCTTTAGGGTACTTTAGAAGTGTTGGTTGAGCTTTTGTTATCCTCCAGCTTACAGGTGACATACACCATCCGGGAGCAACCATGTAATGACGGGTCAGCCAGTCCCAACCCTGCTCTCCCTCCCCCAGTGATGATGCTGCTGCTGGCATGTGTCAGTGGGCATTGGGAGCCTGCAAAATGACTTAATGACTTAAGGACGCGCTCTCCTGCGGGCCTGGAGGAAGAGGCGGTAGATAAATGGATGGATGGACAACCCGATGACCAATGGCTGAGCAAGGATTGGGAGCAAAGCCAGGGAAAAGAAGACGTGGGAAGCCTGGCTGGCGAAGTGTTAACGGCTCCGAGAGAGCGAGAGTGAAAGTGACAACAGTTGAGTGTAAAAGGGAGTAATTATTGAGGAAAGTGAGAATGTCAGAGGAAAAGGCGAATGTGGGTGTACCTTTGTCTATGGAGGCTCCAGCCATGTGGTAGAAACTTAGGGCTGTGTCCACGTCGTTCACATTCTTTAGGAAGGTAAAGAAATTCTCCACCTCCTCAAATGTGATGCCCTGCGCAAGATGGGAAGATACACAAAATGCGTCTGGGTGAGAAACTCTTGAAAAATCAGAAACAAATCATTCCTGTCGTTTTGCCTCAGCCGCGAGAGCTCCCCTATCATTACAAAAAACGAGCCCAACATTGTCACTACAAGAGCTGGGACTGCACAATTACATTTTAAGAGCGGCTCAGCAGTGTGACACAAATGACAAGAGGCAGTCGACACACGTGGATGAAAAGCATTCCATGGAAAGACGGGAACAGGCGGTCTAAAGACTCACATGCGCAGACAGACAGAGACGCATCGCCACACAGCTGATGAGCTCATTTACAAAGAAAAGTGAGCAGCTGGTCTCAGGCTGTAAATGACACTTTTCTCATTTACAATACAGGTGATGCCAATGCTGAGAGACACACAGGGATTACAAGGAAAGGGGTGGGGCAGGGGAGAAGAGAGAGACGCTTACTGCAGTTTAATTCCTTAGAGAGACCACTCCGGCAGCACCAGCCTCATCTTATTCTCATACCTTGGAGACACAGTAGCTTCCCTGCATTCAGTTTTCTTTCCTCTGCTGAATGCTGCATTTAACCATCAAACGTGCCTTATTTAAGGCTCATGTGATGCTTACATCTTTGGGTAAAAAAATGAAAGGGATGTGTTTTTGCTGCAACACTTCTGGTTATACGATAAGCATCGGCGTGTATTCAGTCAATTGACTGATGGAGCTCATTACGGTGAGGCAAACCACTGGAAATGGGAGCGGGATAAGGATCTACTGATGTTGGCTCCACGCCCTCTGCATCTTCAATATTTTTAAATAATTGCCTCTGTTTGGTCCGTCCCAGCGGAGTCATTTTACTTAGCAAGGTGCTGGTGTTTTGTGAAAGTTTGTCTAGTGGAAGGAAAGTGAAAACTGTTGTTTGCAAGAAACCATGCATCTGAATTAAACTAAATGAGTATAATGTGTAAACTGACTCCTTAAGTTGATAGAAGAGCAACCAAGGACAAAGCCTGAAGGCTTTATTGAAAGGCTAAAATTTTATTATTTATTTATTGTATTTATGCCCTGCTGCTGAGCACTGGCTTCTCTGTATGGTGGTCACCACAAACAGAGAGAGCGGAAGGTCGAGGAGTCGGCGAGAGTAGGTGTCAGTCAAGTGGATAACGTCAGGCCCCGAGTGTGCTGTCCTCTCCGAGTGATATTACTTTACTGCCGGTCTGTCTCACACACTCGCGATGTCCCAGCACAATCTCTTTTTCCTCTCAGGGACACTTGCATCCTCACATGTAGTCCACGTAGTTAAAACCCCCAAATGTAGCACCATATATAACCACAAAGCACCAATCACTTATCTGAGTCCCGTAGAAGCGTGGAGAAGAACACACACACGTGTATCTACCTGTGCATCCTTAAACATCTTCTTCAAGCCCTTCTGCATCTGCTTGAGTTTACGAGACTGGACGCCACTGTAGGCCAGCAGCATACCCCCAAACTGTCTCTCGCTGATTCTGCCGTTCACAGGATCGTTCCTCTCGAACTGCAGTGTAAGAGAGAGACAGATGAAGACTGAGTGCTGTGCAGAGGGACAAACAAATTAATAGGATGGTGCGATGGGGAACGGTAAATACTGGTGTCAGGCTTCAAGTTAAATCACGCTTGGAGCTGGCGACACTAAATCTGCATGTGCATGCTTTTATTGTATTTTTTTTTAAAAACAATGTTCCACTTGAGCATGGCTTAACAGCAGTGGGCTGTGGCAGATCTCTATCTCTCTCTCTCTCTCTCTCTCTCTCTCTCTCTCTCTCTCAGGATCTACCTGTTGTCAGGTGAAGTCACATTAAATTAGGTGATGAGCAGGTAGCGTAGTGTTTTTTTTTTTATCTGCTGAAAACGACATTGTTGGAGCAGTGAGAGTGAACCAAAACAGTAAAGATGATGGCAGGACACGCTTAAGGACCGTAGCTCTGATTATTCTGACATTTCTGTTATTATGCCTTGACATGAGAGAGTGACTTTGATTTCCGGCATTTGTTTTCATGTATACATGATGCTCTGAAACTTTTTTGTATATCCAGCTTGATTGGGAATTCAAAAACAAGTGGAATCAAGAATAAAATAAAGTAGCATCTGGCAGCCTCGGGTGAGCTGCAGGGTCAGCAAATAAAGAAACAGAGCAGTGAATTGGAGGAGTTATATTGTATTATCCATGTTGTCCTCCTTATCTGTGGTGTTATGATGTCCCTCGCAGAGCATTGTGGTATCATTAGGACCTGACAGTTAGCACTTTCTTTCTCGCAGATGCTCTGACTCCCATCCTATTCTTGAAGCATCAGATGACAGCACCCATGATCCGTGAGGCTCTACCAACGCTAGTTAAATAGATTAGAATAACCATATGCTCAACAACACTGATCGGTCGCTGTAACTGTAGAGGCGGGGGAGGGGTCTGGTGTCACTGAGGAGCCAGAAGATGGCTTTTATAACCAAATGTCCCAGCTTTGAGAGAGTGACACTGGCCAGTGCTGACAGACAATCCGAATGGTGCTTCTGTCATCCTCTATCCTGGTTCTCAATCCTTTCATATACAACGTTCACCTATCACTCACCTCCTAACATTTTTGGGGGTTTATTTGCATGTTTACCGGAGGACTAAATGTAACAAGGACAGTAATATTTACCGCTGTCAATTATCATAGGCTGGTCCCTGAATAGGTGCAGCGGGTATTAAGATTTAAGCTGACAGCAAAGCTGTAGGATTCATTGAATTATAATTGTAAGCAATAGTACAATAACCACTCATTCACTTTCCTCTTTCATTACCTCTAGTTTGAGCACATCATGCTGCAGCTTCCTCTGAAACTCCAGAAAGCTGCCAATGGTAAGTTTTCCCTTCAGGTCTTCTCCAAAGAAGTAGGTGGTGAGAGCCGAGCTGCAGCCGGCTGTCTTCAGCGTGTTTCCTGTGGTAGAGCGGTCGCGATGTCGCATGCCCATACTGGTCTGGGAACGAATGATGCTCTGGACCTAAGGATTGAGGGTCCCATGTCAGCCAGGATGATGGTGTAGACTTATAATAATTCAAATTATGTTATCATACAACTGCCAACTATAAAAAGCCAGTGAGGTTTGTAGAAGCAGATCACTTGGTTAAAAGCATCTTTCATTCATTTTCTACATAATGAGGTTTAACTTAAAAAAAAAAAACTCTTTACAAACAATACTGTACACGTAATACTGTACATCATAAACCCCATCACATCCAGTGGTAGAGATCATGATATATTACAGAGTGCAGAGCACAGCACTTATCTTTTCCTTCTGAAAAAATGTCACAGTGGTGCACATCGACCTTCCTTTAGTGCCCGTCAGTTTGAGTTACTGGTTACTGTGATGCAATCAGTTGCTACTGTAGATACAGCACAGTCCAAACGTGTGGCCTGGCTGTTTTAACCTGATGTCTCTTTCTATATGCTGATTGTGTGCGTGGCTAGTTACCTGTTCAAATTCCTCCAGATCCACCTCTCCATCACCATTCAGATCAAACATCTTGAAAGCAATCTCAAAGTTCCTCTGGGGAGCTGGACACAAAAACACATTCTGAAATCAATACGACACAATATGAAAGTGGCACGTCACACTGGATCCCCCCCCAGCGGTGGGACATGGGGCACTTTAGATACTCTTTCTTTGAGCCAACAGCCATCAAACTGTACGACGGCTTCACAGAGCTAATCCGGAATACAACATTTGCATTAATGATGTTTCAATTTGCTGCACTGTTTTTTTTCCAATCCGTGGACACTTTCTGCAAATGGCATTTGCAGTTCTGCTACTAAACACCCACGCCACTTTAATGACCATGCGGCCAGAGACAGTGGAATGAGTTCTCAGTGCAGCAGGATAACAAGGCTGAGTTCAGTGTTAGCACCACCAGTCGTATAATTACAGCACAAACACAAAAGTGAATGGTTAGACAAACATTACTTCCATTTAGAGTTTTCTTTTAGCTTTTCTCTCTTCCTACCCAACCAGTCGTGGCAGATGGCCGCCCACCCATAGCCCAAACCTGCCCACGGTTTCTAAACGGTTTTTTTCTTGCCACGGTCACCCCAGTGCTTGATCATGAAGGAACATTGGGTAATTTATAGAGTAAGATTTACACCTGCTCTATATGAAAAGTGTCTGGAGATAACTTCTGTTATGATGCTATAGAACTACATTGAATTGAACCAAGTAATGCCACAGGGTGTACTGCATTGAGCCAGAATGTACCTGTTTACATTTATCTGAGCATTCCATATCAGTGCGCACTCCAAATAACCTTAGTGCAAACTCTCTCCAAATAACCTTGGATGCACAATTAATGGAGATATCCAAATCAACATAAACAAATGTTAACAACAGCCTAATGTTAGTCTATCGTGTCTCAAGTCACTAAACTTTAGTTTATTAAGTTTAAACAGCATAGGCTATTTAGGTTACGTTTATTAACCTAACGCTGTTATAATACCCAGTGCCTACGAAGCATTTGTGATTGATTTTAGAATGTTTAAATTAAATATTATTTTATTGAAAGTGTCCGATTGTCATTTTTGTTATTTTAATGGCAACTTTTATAAACTGAGCAATCTGAATGAATGAGATGGTGCAAGATCTAGCTAGGCTAACAAACGTGATGTTCCCAATGCTGTTTGTCTGTTGCATAGCAACAGACCCACACACTGGGACTATTTTCTCTAGACTACTGAAATGCGATACACAACGTTTGGTGCTGAAAGGCAGCTTACTATTTATAATGTCGCAGGCAACCGTACTATAAAAGCAATAAGGTACTCGAGGCAGTACTGTATCGTCAATAATGTACTGTTCAAGTGTTCGCTAACAACACCCTTGAACAGTACAGTATCGACGATATAGTACTGCCTGTCGTACCGTATGCTAAATTAATTTAGACTTATCTGGCATGATTCAGACTGTATGAAAGCAGTAAATATGTACGACCACCAGGCGTGAACCCGTCTGTGTCTGTTAGGCAAAATCCTCCTTTGCACAATTTTTTGGCCGTGTTACATGGATTGAAACCAACCATAAAGCATACTGTCGGGTCTGCCTAAAAATGACTTGTCCTTGAAAACATCCCTAGAGACTTCCTCCATATGAACGGATTATATTAAATGGTCAAGCTAAGCTGGGGATATAACTTTACTAGGCATTGGAGAGTAAGGAGTAAGAGCCTTATTTTCATTACTATGAACTGTAATTTCCTGTGACATTTACTCTCTGTATTCACCACCAATGCTAGATCCAGCTCAAGCAAACGGATTCTGTGAAACATCACCTTGGTAGACACAAATTTTAACCTTGACAGAACTGGAGATCATACTGAACAGAGACAGCTCCGTAACCTGGCGAATATATCATATTAGAAAATATCGCTGTGTATTTCCGTCTTAAACTGATGCAGAAAAAAACCAGCGCAGAGAAGTAAATGAAAAGATCTTCTCTGGATTTGATTTGTGATCAGTGTGTAAGATTTGAAGGATGTGGGATTGAAGGGGATGAGTCGTATATGAAGCATTAGATCTGTGCAGTCAACAAAGTACTTACTGGACAGCACAGTGGTGAGGAAGATGTAGTCAGAGAAGGAGATAAGGCCACATTCTCCCAATGTGAAAAATATGCTGTCCTCATCTGCAAACTTCTCCCTCTCCTGGGCGATCTTCTGCTCATTTAGGTTTACGGAAAAGAAACAGCTATATTAAAAACATTTCACATGATTCAGCACAAGTCTTACAGCTTTTACAGTTGTCCCAGGTGTGGCTTTGTGTGTGCGTGTAAGCATTGTGTGTGTGTGTGTGTGTGTGTGTGTGTGTGTGTGTCTGAGAGTTAAGCTCAATCAGAGTCTGGCTATGTTCAAAATACAGAAATGTACACACTTACTATACTTCCACACACACACACACACACACACACACACACACACACAGGAACATAGATAGACTTTTTTCACAATAACAGTCATGCAAATGCTGCATACACATGAAGCCGTACAGGCAAGACAGTTGTAGTAACAAGCAATTAGTTTGTAGTCAGTTCCAAACGCTTTATCCACCAGAGGCCGTACTCAGTGTGAAATTGATATAAAGAGAGGAAAAACATCACGAGAGACTGTGGCACAAACACACACTATTGATTAACCATATAGATGACACAACCCAAATGTATTAATCATTAAAAACAAAGCAGCTTTAGCTCTCTCTCTCAGACACACACACACCTGTCAGCATGTGTATATTCACAGCATTGCATGAAAAAGTGACTTAATCACATGCACACTACACACTCAGTGATAGAGACTTGAAAAGATAGCGTCCGCAAGACGCTCCATCAAACAGAGTGGACAGACGGACAGGGCATGCCTTGAGAGAGGGGGGAGGGGGCTGGGCCACGCTTAGCACATGTGGAGTTACCTCCGTCTGTAAGAGGTCCAATTCAGAGGAGGAAGGAGGAGAAACAACTGTTAGAGAACAGCGTGGCCTCTGCTGTCTTTAGCAGGGCCTTGAACGACAAAGACACGCATGTGCATTCACAGTGTACACTCACACACATACACATGTATCTTGCTCAAACAAGATAATTGGGGGATACCACTCAAATTAAATGATGTCTCGCCGTCTCTGCAGCTGTAAGACTGTGATGCAGCTCCACTAACTAGTCTGTTGTAATGATTAGTTAAACCTTTTATCTGAATTGTCAATGGAGCTGTGTGCCGAGGGACATTTGCAAATTAAAGCTAGTCCCATGTTCTCTTAAAAGAGACATGGACTTAAATTAATTGGGAAAAACATATACTGAATACAAACATTTGGTGGCAACCCCCTTAACAGCATTACATCAAATTATTTCCCATAAACCGACTCCCTCCTCATGATAAACAGAAATTGCTGCTAAAGAATCGGTATAAGCTTTTCCAATTGGTTTGTTCATTTATTTTTATATATAAATAAAATAGTGGTTTCTACTGTCATATTTATTATTGATGGTATCTACTGTACATTTACAGTATAAAAGGAGAAGGGAGTGGGAGGTGAGAGAGAAAAAAAGTTATTTTTGGAGCAGTGCTACTGGTTGAGAGGCAGAGACTGACACAGAGAGATGACAAGAAAAAATGTGTATTCTTTGTGGCATAAACATACTGGGTGAGTGTAATTGAATATTAGAAAGGACAGGTGCGCACACATAGAAAATAAGGAAAGTGTAAAAACAGTAAAAGAGGTTGGTATTGCCCCCCCCCCCCCCCCCCAAGTTCAGAACAATGACACTCAGAGACAGCCCTCCGGGCCGGTGCCATCTACTGATCCTAGCACCAGTCCAAAAAACACACGACCATGCACGTGTGTATTTCAACGGTCAAGCGTGTACTCATCCCTGCACAGGCAGCTACACAACCACGCACATTAGAGATATGAACACACTGGGCCTCATTATAATGTATAATGATCATTACGGAGGCACAGAGAACATTAAGCATAATAACTCTTTTTTTCAGCGTCCCGAGTCGGGGACAAAAACACCCCCGCAGATAGCCAAAATGACGTGCAACGAAAAAGCTAATATAATTGGCCTAAGAGAGGAGCCAAATAGCATATTAAGCCGATAAAAGAGATCTCAAGGTGTGTATGGAAATACTAACCAATAAACACACAGACGTTTAGTCTTCTGCAGCCTGTGTTCCTGTGAGAAGAGATTCTCTCTTTAAGGAGCCCACTCTACAGCCAGACTTGACTGCTGAGCGCACAGTATAGCTCTCACTCCCTGCTCTCTCACATATACAATGTGCTATGATGCTGTACATCTCTCCAACAATTGTATGATGTAACACTGCACTCTCTCCAGCAGACAGAGAGGGATGGCAGCGTGTATATCGCGCTGTGATGGGGCTTTTAAGCCTTTCCATGGAGCTTGTGGCTCCACTGTAAAACCCTGTCTCATCTACTCTTCATTCTTCATCTTTACTTCACTGATGCTAGCCTTAAATTCCTACTGAAGTTGTTAGGTGCTTCGGCAACAAGCCTTTCAACAGCACAAAATAGCATTTAAATTCAGATAACTGGTAAAACACCTACAAGAGATCCCTCTTCTGTTACTTTGTTCCCTAGACTCTGTATCTTCTCGGTTTATGCTTTCATCACTTTTGAATGATCTACCCAGAGGACATTATGCCTTTCAAATATGCGGTCGCAATCACTAAAAGGATCTCAACTTTATCGGAGTCTGTATTTAACATCCATCTTAGATTTTTCCCAAAGCACTGATCTTCAAATGACTGTAAATCTAATTGCTGCAGCACTCAAGTTAATTAACAGCTTACTCCTCGTCTGTCAGTGCCCGTGTCTGTTGATCGCCGTCAACTCATAGCTGTCTGTGTATGTGAGCGTGACTTCTTTTTAAATTAAACCCTGAGCCTGCTCATGTGTTCATGTATGTCTGTATGTGTCAGCTACTTTTTGGCCAATTCCATGGGCCAGATGATGGACTGAACAACCCAACTAGCCTGTGAGCTGAGGCAGAAACACGTTCTGACAGAGCTGCTGGCTGGGCAATCAATATATCAATATGCTCTCATATACACACAGCCTGGGTTATGGGTTTGGCCAGGGATAATCTCTCCAGTGCACCGGGTGACAGAGCAGCCCGATAGCTGCCCGGGCTAAAATGAATCTAACCCAAACTTAAGAGTCCAACAAATGAGGCCCATACAAGTCAAGTACAGCCAGAGGCATGCATGCAAAGAGGCTTTATCTCTTTCTGCTCATTTCACATGAGAGCCTAAGAAACACTTTCTAAGCACACCATTGAGATGTGGCATACTTGGAAACTTGGACTGCATAACAATCTCTTCTCACATTCCAGGATTCTACCATTTCATTGTTCAATGCAAAAAATTAAGAATTCTGTGCCTTTACATTTGTAACTGGCCTTAGTTTCTATCAAATATCTGACTACAGAAGATTCTCAACAAATGATTAATACTTTAATTTGTTAGCTTTCTTTTGTCATTACATGATCAAATCAACCGCATGACACTGATGGGTCCAGTTAAAAGGAACTCATCGCTGACATCCAGCATCATCATCTCGTAATAAAAGAAAACAGGCAGTTGGTGAAGTGACTGATTTACATAATTAAACGCATCATACTGCAGAATTCTAACATGGACACTTGGATACTAAAATCATATTCCATGCCACCCATCCTTTTTCTGCTAGCTTCAGTCTCGTTATTCATGCTGCTCCGCCAGCACTTTGTGGCCATGTGCTTGGCTGAGGAGTGGAAGGCAGCTTAGTCTGGGCCCTCTCTGATACCACTGTACTGGCTGCAGTGCTTCATTATTGATTAGATCTGTGACTCTGTCCAACACTGCAGCTGCAGACATCCCCATAACAGCAGAGAGTAGAAGAGGGAAGCAGAGGATGAAAGAACTGCATGAGTCAAACAGTTTGTGTTACAATATTAATTATCACACAACAGACGCAAATTACTTTTCTCAGATAATGTCATAAGACTCTGTTGTCTGCGTGGTCTCCACTGAGCACCACAACAAAGAGATGAATACATGTGTGGAGTCCTGCCAATGAAAACAGAAAGCTCGACCTGCAAAAAGAGGAGATCTGCTCCCACTCTCTTTGTCTGTGCGTTCATGAGTGTGTGTCTGCTCGGGTCATGCCTGTCCCCCGAGAGGCCTCATCTTTTGTACAGGTTAGCCTCGCTAGAACTGGGTGTGCTGGAGCGCTGCACCAGCAGCTATATACTGATGAAAAGAGAGAGCGATGTGTACAGTGTGACAGACGGACAGCGCAGAGTGAGTGAAAGAGAAGGGGTGGGGCTAAGGGTACAAACGCATTAATAATGGATTAGTACCTTTACGTGGCTTTGTGTGATGGGGTAGCTCTGGGGTTACTGTCACTTTGACAGGTTCAATGAAAGAAATGTTTCAAGGGAATTCGGAATGACCTGCTTGAGGGGAAAAGTCAACCCGGGCCTGTGTCTGACATTTCTGAATGGTAGTTGTGAGCTCTCACTGTGTGTAAGTACACTTGGCCTGTGCTACACCAACTACAACGTGGTCACCGTCTCCTTCCAAGTCCCAAAGAAAACCCCACACATTAAATGATTCTATACTACTTCCTACCCCTTGAACCAAAACACACATAACCAAAATTCATCCGTGAGTTTCAAGAGTGAATATTTTCTGCTCGTATATGATGATACTCTGGGACCAAATCACCGCAGTCTGTAGGCGGGCGGGTGGAGAGAACACTGATGAATTAACTTTCCACCTCTAGTCCCAAGGGCCACTGCAAAGCAGATGTACCATTAATAACACGTAATTATTCTGGGAACACCAACAGAATAATGTACCCTGATGTGGAACGCTCAATAAACAGATTTCAGTCACTGAGGAATGGCACATACACTCTCACAAGGGGAGAGGAGGAACCGCATTAGCTGACCATGAGTACAGACAACCCAACCTCTATCACCGGAGATTAGGAGAGCAGAGAGAAACGGAGAAAGACTAGGTGTGAGTGTGACTGTGTTTGTGTGCGTTAGCCTTATAGGGACGAACATTGACAGAGAGGACAAAGAAAGCAGGTGAGAAGAGAAAACAGTGTGAAAAGATGGAGTAATAGAGCGACGACTGTCCAAACAGCGGCCCCTGGGAGCTTCCTGTGAAATCAGAACGAGTGAACGGGACAAAAGTTGATGCGACAAGAGGCTTGTTTTCATTGGAGCAACCCCCCCTCGCACTCCCTCCGAGTGACAGGCGTCCGCTCTCGGTCGTAGCTGGTCACACGGCAGACGCCGGGACTTTACAGGCTACAGCATGTGGGAACAGTTTGGATACATTTTAGATGTCCTGCCTTCAGTGACTCTAAACCATGCTCTACAGAAATCATGCAGCACTGACATCCGGACAATCCAGAGGATGAATTTGTGAGGACTATCAAGCACATCCATACAGCCTCGACGTTGAGCTAACAGAGCCATTTCCTGGGTCCAAAACAACCCTGTGAGGCCACCATGCGCAGAGACGGGGCGCCACCACCAGCTACTTTCTCTGTGAGACACAGGCAATAGAGCAGTGCATGCTGGGAAAAACGCTAGAGTGCCAAAGCATGTGAAAAGCTAGAGCTGATATTTCATAGAAGGGATGAGGAAGAAAAGGTGTGTTTATAAAGCAAGACAGAGGAAGTGCAGGGGAACAGCTCTGCTATGATTGGGCTTTGACCGATACAAGTTCCTAGTGAACAACTCATTTTAGCTGCACATCTCAGCTTTGCAAGACTTGATGTTCCTCTTAGAATTTGACAATACATTTGTTAACTTTACTTTGGGGCACTGGCCAGGATGTAAATTATGTAGAAGTGCTGCAGTGTTTAATAATCCCTGTAGAGGCAAAGTATAAAGTCTTCACTTTCAATAATTCAGCAGGGAAGGCCTGGCATGCAGCTGCCTCCAACAAGCTGTACAAAGGGCACCGTCTCATAACAATACAGAGTTTGAGTTTGCATACAAGTGCACACACAACGGGGTGTGCCTATTTCTGTTTCTGACACTCCCCGTCATTATGAGGTGCACAGGTTGTAACCTGCCCTTTGGCTTATCTTTGCGTCATCCCGACTGCCGGAGGCATTCAGACCTGCTCAAAGGCCAAATAATTTAGTCGATAAAGCTTATAGGTCAAGGCTCATTTATTTACATGTATCAATATAAATGTGTATATCAGAAGCATTTGAAATCACAAAAGGTTTCTCCAGCGCACTCTGCTGAAACATTTTGGAGCATCTCTGGAAACTAGTAGCAAGTAAATGCTCAAATGAACTGACTCATTTATACACACATTTATGTAAATCCTATAAGCGGTTTAAGTGTCCTCGTATATGAAATTAACAGATAAGGCAGAGTGGCATTTCCTCATCCTAATATGTTATTTTCCATAGAAGGACATCCAAGTGTATTATTGGACTTATAGCATGGCCACAATTCTTTCCATTTCCATGATATAAATCAGCCTTATCATATGAGAAAATACAGTGGTGGTCTACTTCAGTCCTTCCCCATCAATCTGTGTTTAACACCTACAGCACGTATACCCTGTGAGAGAAAAGCTAGATGTAAATTCAACATGTTATTCCTTGTTCCAAATGATTCATTGAAATTAAAGCAGTTTGGCTGCCGTCCGATACACATCGGTCACAAACTTAACCAAGGCGGTGACTCCGTTTTCACACTTGCTGAAGCTGAGATGTAGGAGATACAGAAACACTACTTATTTAGCTGTTCCCCTGGACTAACAACACTAAAAAGCTATGCCCTCCATATTACTACAGAGGAGTGAGAGAGTGAGTAATAAAAAGATAGAAAACAATTCAGAGACAGAGGAAGAGGGAGTAGGTAGAGAATACAAAGTGCAGTTTTTCATTCAGGTGCACACATGCTGCTCGGCACACACCCCATACCTGCCAGAAGTCCTGCAGAGAGGGAGGGGCAGAACGGGAAGGAGATGAGGAGGGAGGGAGGGGGACAGAAAAGGAGAGGAGGGACGGTGAGGGGTGGAGAATGGGGAATCAGTAGATGGAATGATTGTGGGGAGGAAACAGCGTAAAAATAAGGATTTTGGGAGATGGGGGAGTTTGAGGATGATGGTTATTCACGAGGAAGGGAAGAGAGAAAAAATGGAGGGATTACTCGTTATGTGAATGAGGGAAGATGGCTGATAAGAGCACGAACGAATAATCAACAGTTAACAATGCAACGTCAGGTCACATCAACATAAGATCGCGGCAGCAAGAAGCATGCCCACATGATTAGGGTAGCAGAAGAAAACGCAGAGAGAGAGAAAGGTGTAACAACAAAACAAAACAATTGGTTGAGCAAACACAAACAATGACATTTCATGACTTCTCAAATAGGTGTGTTTTCATGGAAAGGAAAATAAAAAATTAAATAAACATGGTGGGTCAATATGAACAACAGTTGATGAACAACAGTTGTTAAACAACTCTATAGGGCGTGTTATGTTTACATACAGACTGAACAAATTAGTGTCAGCAGGAGGGGACGGGGTAGAGAGAAGTGAGAGGTTTAACATGTACACTTTTAAACACTCTTCCACTTAGCTGCAGCCAAACTGTATGTATGTGACAAATCTCTCAGTTGGCGTGGCTATTTTTAAATCAAACTATGGGGGAGGAAGAGACAGAGGTCTTTTATTAAAAGAGCTCTCATGTTACAATACTGCACACCTCTCTGCCGTTGACCTTAGCTTTCATTGCCGTTTACCCCCCAACCCCCAGATGAATGGTTTCCCTTGTACTTCACCACACCCTCCATCAACTCGATGATTTGCACACTAAATGTATTGCACCACATAATTCTCTGCAGGTTTAGGTTTAATTTTAACTAGATTTCATGGCAGGAAAACGTAATAGTTTATTCCTCTGCCAACTAGCTAGGGAGGCCCTTCAAGCCAATGAGGAGGAGGCACGCGTCTCAGGGCAAAACAAAAAGGGGTTGGGCAGAGCCAGGGAGGGAGTGGAGCTCTTGGGTCGCTCTTGCCATGGCAAGAAAATATCAGGGGACAATACAAGCTAAATACAGTATCAGAGAAAACCATGTGTCCAAGGATTTACCAGGCAAATAAGGGAGGCCTGGAGATAGGGACGCCATTTACATAACCAGAAAAGGGCCATAAAAAGGTGTTCCATTTTGATTTTAGGACACCACTGAATTTCACATTGACTTTTGATTAATGAATAGACCAAGCTCTGAGGTTAATCTGCTTTTGAAATATGTCTGAGTCAAAGTTCCGGGGACTTTTTCTAAACATGAGAATAGCTACTGAGTTGCAGAAGAAAGCAAAAAGAGGAATAAGTAATGGTCACAAATCAAATCAATATCAAGGAAAGCAGTAATGATAGTAATGATGTTTGATGATGTATATTGATGGCATCTATTTTCCTGACTGAACAGAAAGATGCTAGCATTTAGAGAACAGGGAATTGATCATTTTAAAGCCAGCCAGTGGTGGAGGGTGAGCCTGTCCAAAGTGCACCTGCTGTTATTGTCTTTAAGTCTTTAAATGGGTCATTATGCACTGGACAGACATACTTTGTACTTGTCCCTCTTGATGATTAAGTGTGGAGCTGATCTGTTAAGAGCCAGGCTGCTGTGCACCAGGCTGAACCAACTGAAGGCACATAGGATCCAGGTGTAGGTTGAAAACAATATACGTCATTAGCCTACCCTTTAATTCCCGTTCTGAACTTCAAAGAGCTCAAGCAACATTTGTAAAGCAAGATATTCTGCTCATCTGCTCTAGTCCCAATTAATGTGACTGGAAAATAACATGAGGTGACGGTTGATAAGAAGACAGAAAAGCAGGAGCTAAAGAAAAGACATGAAAAAAGATAAACATAGTATAAAGGGTATGGTCTGTGAAAAACAACATTCTTTAACTTCAATTTTGAGGAAAGGGAGACCACATTTTCTAAACATGCAGTGTGGATGTTTTGTGTCATTCACATTTTTGCATCCAACAAACACAGTAGACCCAGAAATACCGGCTAACATTTTCATAGCTGTGTTTCTTATGGTATCACTTGGATTTTTTGTTAAATTAATTTCTGCACTCTTTGCTCGACACAATAACTAGACATGTTATGGCATGGAAGTTGTTTGACTTCTATTGCATTTCAGAGATGTTATTCATATATGTATTCTACAGATAATATTCAGTTCAGCAAAAGATACATTAAAATTAAACTAAAGCAGATGCTGCTTAACATTTGATCAACAACTTTAGAGGTATACACAGAAAGTCTGTGTATACCTCTATTTTTGGGATCTGACTTTTATTTGAACTTAACTTCAGTAAGTTTCCTCACTACTGCACTGAAATAAGACCTTACTTTTGAAAAACTCACTTATAATTTCTTCTCCGTTTATGCATATTCAAAATCCAAGCCATGAACTGATAAAACCCTCACTGTATTCTGTGGATTATAATGCCTAAATAGTAAGTGCAGACAGAATTAGGATCAACATTTAAGAGTTAAGGGACACATTTCTGACAAAACTCTGAAAAGATCAGAATATTTTTTTTTGTAAAGGATATATATATATATATATATATATATATATATATATATATATATAAATACAAATATATAAAAGACATGTTATTGTTTTTTTTCCCAGTGCTTTAAGGCGCTCAAAACTAATTTATAGTCACCTCTGTTGTATTGGGTTAGGGGCAAAGAAAAATATATAAAAACTTCAGCACATATAACTGAAATTGTCTTAATGGCCGGACAACACCGTGGGTAATTAGTTTAGTTAGAAGAAGTTAGAAGAAAGTGTTTTTGTATTTTGCATGAATGGATTTCCACAGCAATTATTGCCATTTGCCGTGTTGGGAAATAAACCCTCTGGAAGACTGGGAAAAGAAAAAGGCTGTACAAATATGTTATTGGCACAGCTTTCTGGGAACTGCAATACTCATTACAGTATATTTATGAATTTATAAACTAGGGATACAATGTTTCTGAGGCATAATTCCCTGAGGATTGCTAAATTTAACCTCTTCCCACTTCTTACCTTTCCATCAAATCGCTTCACAATGAACTGATCCAGGCCTAGACCTGACAAAAAATGAGAAAATATAAACAGATGTTCAGATGAGACAAATAGATGACACAAATATGTATACCAAACAAGATGTGAGGCAGAGCAGTTACATAGCAGGAGCATCCAGATGTATGCCTTGCATGAAGCAGAGCAAATGTATTTACATGGTGTCATTACTGAACATTTCATAATCACTGACATGTCCTGGAGATTAATAATGGTCATTAACAACCCATTTCCATTGAGCAAATTCTTTAAAATAAACAATCAGCATTCAGCTTTGACTTCTGATCATCAGTTAAAACAAAAGTTATCTGCCAGCATACCAAGAAAAACTGTGTTTTTGTGTATATTTATATACACAAATGATTCAAATGAGTATCTCAAAGTGACTGGGTGTTTGGGTACTAACTCAATGAAACACACATATGGATCAGTTAATAAATGCGTAGTCTTCACCGGGCACTGGTCTGTGTAATGTCTTTCTATCCAGGAGGCAGCAATTCCTTCTGTGGCTGAACATAGCTCCGCTCCGTGGCAGAATTATTTGAAATGTGATTTTCTCTTCAATCAAATATATTTCAAACATGAGTTGTGAACTTTGCGTGAAAGAGACAACTCTACCCCCCGAATAATGAAATTTAAACAAAAAAACTATCGAGGTGATTCATTTTTAAGCTCCTGTGTGAAGCAGCAGTTATAATCTGTTAAATGAAGCATGCAGTATTAAAATATTATATAAAATATGCAAGGAGTCACACAAGCTCTTATTATCACGACGGAAGACTAGTAGCACAGTGACCTGCTGAAACAAGTCTCATCCAATCAGATTTACTTTGAGGGCAATGGTTAGAATATAATGTCATTAAACTGAACTTGGCTTCATCAGCATTACAGACAACCTCATCACCTAAGACCTCTGAAAATAGCCTATCACCTTCTTCTGCTGAGTCAATAATCCTTAAACTTCAGGCCAGTTAACGCAATCAATAGATTTATCAAATAAGGGGCTGGATCACAAAGCCAAGGGCCACATTTCTTGCCAAAATGCTAGTAAACTGCAGATTCTATCGGCTTTTTCATCTGCTGAACCTTCTCATCATCATTACTTAAATTCCAGTTTGGAAGCAGGATAAATAAAGGAAGAGCTGTGGAATCATAAAGTGAGGAGGCAAGTTACTGGGTCTAAGAATGGAAGGCCAATGCGGGCCAAGCTAGGCCAAGTCTTGAGTTAACATAGGAAGTGCTGAGGTGAGCTGGAAAGGCAGTGCAGATGTGACAGAGCCCACTAAGTCCTTATTAAGTGTTAACTGCAGGCTTGCCTCCGTTACTGTGGGTGAATGTGCAGGATTTAATGGCCCTCACACGCTGTACATTCAACCACAAGTCTGAGATGGAGCCTAATATTCTCCCATGTCATGTAAATCTAAATTAATGTTAGTGTTGAATAACCAGGACAGTTAAGGACAAGCGTGGTGCTGAAACATGTCTTTGCCAACTTAAGCTCTGCGCCTTACCAACCCTCTCGTGGCTTCAGATCAAATATCTCTTTCTCGCTCCATGTGTGCCGCCTGAGATCTGCTCTGGACCTGCTAATTGATGCACCAACTGCTGTTTCGCGAGTCTCTCAACTCAGCGTGATCGGACAGCCCTGTCACTCGCCCCCTCCTCCACACATATTTGTGAACACAGTCAGCGGGACAGTTATAACATGAACTGTCATTAGTCGGGAACTGCCAAGCGTGTGCCGAGTGTCCTGTAGCTGGATGGAGCATGGGGAAAATGCTGTGAAACCCCTTGACAATGACTAGCATGCGAGTGGAAGCAACGCAGTCAGTGATGAAGATGAAGCAAAGGTTAAGAAAGAAAGAGAGGAGACTCACTCTCAGGTTGCTTCTCGTTAGGTGTGATGGAACGTATGAAGTCCTGGGGCGTCATGTAAACCTCAGCATCTCCATGCTCGCCAATGACCTTCAGCGTTGAAAAGTAGCGAAAAATCTTGTCTGGGGTTGAGTAGGCTCTTATCCTGTTCTCATACTCCATCACCTGCCGACCAGACAGGAGCCACAATGAATGACACTCAATTTCATACATTAGGCACGAGCACCTCTTCAGCATACCGAAACCTCGACCAAATCAAAGACCGAGCAATATTCCAATCCAGTGTGACGCAAGGTAAACGATCTGAAGCAAAGTTAACAGAGTGTGGAGAGGGGGAAGGAGAGACCAGAATAAAGAAGCAGGTGGCGGCAGGAAAACAAGATGACAGTCCTGATGGGGAATTATAATAACCTCCTGACTCAACTATCACATAATCAAAAGAGGAAATAGTAGAGCACCGGTCAGACTGAAAGGATAACGTAAAAGGAGATCAAACACAGCCACAAGGAGTGGTGCCCAGTGCACATAAGTCCAACAGCATTGGAAAATACAAAAACAAATGTACTCAGCTCTTTTACACAAATTAGCCTCGTCTATGTTTGCCTTGACACTGCCATTTGCTTTTCCGCACAAAGTTCCAAACAGATGCAGCATAACTGGGAAACTGACCGTATGTTTGGGAGCTGAGCTCAGCCATGAGTTATTTCATGTGCAATTGAATGATTGTCTACACAAGCTCCCTGTGGAAAAATAAATGTTACAGCTTCAACTTTTTTTACACTGTTATCCAGTTAAATTTGATAACAGAAAGAGTGAGTGAGTCGCACAGACTTTGATCAAACTAGATTCTCTCATTGAGTCTGTAGCGATGACTGCATGCTTCTGTGTTGGTTCCCGCTCTTTAGCAGACCTTATTGGACTATAGGGAATCACCAAGAGCATGCCCCCTCAGATGAGACACCCATCAGTGTATGGATGAGAGGTAATAGGACAGTCGTGTGGAAATGCCAGGGAGGCTGAGACACGCTGTCATCTCTCTCTGGATCTCATCTCTTCAGATTTACAGGCTACTGATCTCTGCATCACCCACACTGATGGAGACCCACGCCTCTTCTTTTCAGCTTTCAGTCATTTATGCACTCACTTTTCATGACAAAAAGTGCACGTCGACAACCAGAGGAGTACAATTCAAGGCACAGCAGCCCTATATTTGTCTTTTCCTCAGATTTTGAAAGATGGTTGTGCAACATCTGAGAAAAGAGTTTGCGATTCAGTTTAATAGTAAGAAGGTAAAAGTACTGAATTTTAAAAACACATTCGAATGATAATTCCCTCTTGCGGCATTATTTAGCATTTGAGTTATTTGTGCATTATTCAGACCGTCCCCTTTGAGAAAAAGACACAACATATGGAAGAACCAAAATCCAAAAAACGTTTGAAAGACACAAGTAAGTACCCAGCACACTCCAGCAACATTCAACCATCAACATTTGAGGGCACTCTCAGTCTGAAGCACATGTTCGGACATTTGCACACATACACAGAATTGACACTTTATCAAACCTATCCAGACTCTTTATTTGACAGTGTGAGAGAGCTGGCACAAACAACCTATCTTACCAACACACTAGTGAAACCTGCGATGCTGTGATTCACTAAAACGGTTTGCTCCCCAGAAGTCTATATGCTTTTGGCAGACTGAGGCTTCTGCTGAGGCAATACTGATTGCACAATCTTTACATGCATCCAAAAGTCAGAAGTACTATTGCATCACATTTCCTCTGAAAAAAAATAAAATGTAATTGAACGTTCAAAGTTCTTCTCTTTCCTTCTCCCGTCTCCTCCAATGACACAGCTGCTAAATGTGTCCATTCGGCATCGTTTCAAAGACCCTTTATTCTTCTTCTGTTTGTCATTTGTCATCTGCTGCCTAATTAACAGCAATAAAATCTTATGGGTGGCTCATTCCTGTTGTTTACGACAGCAGCAATGCATGCTGATTACCTTTGTGAGTCTTCGTAAAATATGCTGTCAAAAATATACTGCCGTTTGCATATTGGACATTGATCGGGAGGGCTTTCAAAACACCATTCTGGAGGTGAATTAAATACTGGACTTACTGAATGTTTATTGTTTATTGATTACCTTGCGGTCACGGAATCCAGAGCGTGCCTTCTTTTTTTTTCCCTCACCACCTTCATTTGCTTCTTCGTCGCCGCTGCTGGCCTCCACCGATTTCTCAGACTCTGCCTCAGCGGCTGCATCCCTCACAAAATCAACCCCCTCTCCGCCTGGTGGTTCAGAGTGTTGAACGGAGGACCCTGCCTCTGCATATGCACTAGTTTTCAGCAACAAAAAAAAAAAAACGGATTAGAAACACATTTCTATGTCATTTACAAAGATGGTTTAGTATTGCAATTTCTCTTTTGTGTTTTGCTTTGGGACAAAGTAGAATCAAGGAAGTGTGTAGTGATTATGTTTTGCAGCCAAGTATAAACTATATATATATGATGCCTCACAGTTAAAACAGAGAGAGGGAATGATGAGTAAGGGATTACGTTCTGCGCTTTGTTGCAGACGGGTCTACCGAGGCCACTTAACCATTATTTTTCAACTATATTGAATATTGGAATAATAATAATAATAATAATAATAATAATAATAATGAATAGCAGAGTCTGTCAGGGATAGGCTGAATAATTCAGTTTAACGAGACACAAGGAGAATGAAGCCTGGGGTGAAGGTCTGGAACAGTCTCATCCCATCAGACTGCCCCGAGGCACCATCCATCACTCTGCCTCCTGCAGCACAGTCATTCTGTCCCCATAGAGCTCTCACATCTACAGCCTTTCCACTGTTTTGCCTTAACTAAACACCAGACTCCTTCGTAATGAAAATCCATTAAAAAGAAGTGGGAAAAGAATTGACACACTTGGGGTCATGGCTTGGCATGGCAACGGGAATGCATGTAATCAGCTGTATGGGTTGGTTTCCGTTACAGTTGTGCACTGTAACACTGACTTTGGGGTTGGTGAACAAGTTTGCATGAAATTTGATGGACTGTACACATCTTTACACTAACTTATTGTGTAGTTATTTGTATGTGTATGAATTAATGATTTGTGTTTTTATTTGCTCAAACCAGCTTGGCGCCATTTGCCCCTTGGAGGGACAAATGAGGTATTTTTTAATTGAATTGAATCAAAGTATCAGAAAGCCATTACCAGTACAACAAAGAAACACCCAGGTGTATTACTTGGCCCAGACTTACCTTTTCCAGAGCAGTCCAGCAGTAGCAGACACACCAGTTACACCAGCCAAGGCTGCCAGCATCAGCCTCCTCCGGCCGGAGCCTCGCACCGCCCCACTGTGGTAGCGCCGGGACAACTGCGCTAGCCCCAGTGAAACTGCTGATAACGCCCGCAAGTGGAACATTCTGCAGAGAAAAGTGTAAAGGGAGCGGTGAAACTGCTGACAATCTTAACAGGGCCTACACAGGACTTAATGGACACAAATTAATTGACATTCTCCAATTTTGTTTTAGGAAATGTTTTCTGGCATGTCATTAAAGAAAAAAAGTAAGTACACATGGCAAAGAACTGCTTCTGTTATAGCAAATATTGACAAATAGGTGGATAAATCCATTTGAAACCACACATAGAAGCGCTGACACCGCCTTTCCGTCCTTCTGCAGTCATAAGCCATGAGGTCTTCGGTAGGGATTTGGAGAATTTGACTAAAAAACTAATTAACACTCATCTCAAGAGGAAAGCTTAGAACAATAGCAGTGCTCTCGTGGGATCCGTCTTCACACAGCGCTGCAGGCAAAACTGTACCTTTAAAAGTCAATGCATTAATGTCCTGGAATCCTCACACAACTCAATAATTAACAACAGAAAGAAAGGATAAAACTAATTGCAACCAGTGCAGCTAAGCTCCAGAACTTCATTTTCAACCAGACGGTTGCTTCATGTCATAGAAAGATGATTACAAATCAAGCAAAGGGCCACTGGTGTGTATCTGTAGCTCCCCTGTGTGTACCAAGGATGGGACAGATGAGTTCATTCCACTGAGGCCTGAAGCTGCCATGTGTCGATATCCTATCAACTCTTCAGACATTGATTGTCAAACGGATTCAGTAGAAAGACAGAATAATATGCTAATTGGAGGGTTCAGCAGCCCTTTACTATTGGGACTGAGGGGAACAGAAAGCATTGCATGCACAGCAATCTATGAGGCTGGAGACGGATGCTTAGAGACCGATGTCAAAGATATTATTGACATAAGTGAGACAAAAAAAACTTTTCTGTGAAACAGAACCACTTGAATTAAAGTCGATGGCACAGAAAAAAAATCTTTAAGCACTTGTATTGTGGTTCTAAACATTTGTTGAAAAGGGGATACACTTTCAATTTTGGATGATCTCGATGTGTTTTTTTTAATGCACTCATTGTAAGTCACTTAGGACAAAAGCATTCACCAAATGCGTGTGTAATAAGTACCAAAAACTATGAACAATTAGCCATATCTTTTTCATAACAACGGGAAATTATGAATTGAGGAAATCATTTCTGAATAATTTCTCAAATGACATGAGAGAATTTATTGATGCCCATATTAGATCGGCTTGAAATGCATTTAGATGGTTTCATGTTCAACTGGGAACTTGTCTCAGCTCAGCCACAGATATGTACACACATATGCCACAACAAGCCTAAATATATATGAGAGGCAAAGGGACAAAACAACAAAAACTGTTTTTCTCGGTCTGTTTGACTCTAAGCTGCCAGCTGAGGACCACCCATGTAGGCTAATATAATTGATGTTTTCCTGGGTCTATGAATATGTCAACTGAGCTTAAATTAATTATTTTCAAAGTGAAAGTTATTCATGATCTGTGAAATCCCCAGTTGGAAGCTTGGTGCTTGTAAAGAAAATAGATTTTTACAGCGGAGACACACCAATGCACTCTTTTTTTCTCATCAGCGTGGCAGAACCTTTTTAAGCAGGGGACTCTGGGAATGTGAAAGCTATCTTAAATGAAAAAACTGTGAGCCATACTACAGCTACAGCTCCTGTATCTCACAGGGCACTGAAGGGGACTGTGTTATTAAAATATGGTAACCTACTACCTTTGGGGGAGAAATCCCTTTTGAAGAATGTACATTCAAAAACACACGGCAATGAACAATTGTTGAGGGAGATTGAGGGACTACAATATGCTAATATTACAACAAACAAAAAGAAGATTTTGTTCCTTCTTTTTTTTGAAGATGTAAGTGTGTTGGATTGAGGTTTTACATTATTACACATTCTGCATTTTGTAAAAGTTGGAGAAAAAAATATCAACAGTGATTTTAGGGTGACTGATGGACATAATGTTGTTATTTTCAATGTGTTTGGTAAAGGTTTTCTCCAGCTGTTTTTACAGGCCACAGCTCATTGACACGTTCACCTTTGCTGCTGAATATACTAACATAACAACCAAATTGTTCTTCACTTCCCAAAAGTTAACGAGAGATGTTCTCAACAGCTTAAACAGTCCTTCTGGGGGCCAAGCAATTGGTCTGGTCCAAACGACCACACGCTCCTAACAGGCGCTGAGCTAGGGCCCTTAAAACAAGCAGGCAGATATCTTCAAGTCAGTGGTATCCCCCATTTCTTGCTTTTGTTCTACATCCATAAAGCAAGCGACAACATTAGAAGTACAAGAGTTTGCCGTGTTTATAACATAATCAAACAGTATAACGACTTGTAGTTGTCAGGGTCTTTCTAGAGATAGATTGTTTTAGTAATTGCTATCAAGATAAATGATTGTCAAAAATTAATCGAATCACTGATCAATTCAAATATTAACTAATATTTTATTTAACCTTTTTTAACCAGGCAACTCTTGGGTTGCACGGTGGTGTAGTGGCTAGCACTGTCGCCTCACAGCAAGAGGGCCGCGGGTTCAATTCCCGGTCGGAGCGGTCCTTCTGTGTGGAGTTTGCATGTTCTCCCCGTGGCAGCGTGGGTTCTCTCCGGGCTCTCCGGCTTCCTCCCACAGTCCAAAGACATGCTGCAGGTTAATTGATCTCTAAATTGCCCATAGGTGTGAATGTGAGAGTGAATGGTTGTATGTCCCTACATGTGCCCTCGATGGACTGGCGGCCTGTCCAGGGTGTCCCCTGCCTTTGCCCTATGTCAGCTCCCCCGCGACCCTAATGAGGATAAGCGGTATTGAAAATGGATGGATGGATAACCAGGCAACTCAATAAAAAAACTCATTATTATTTACAATGGATGCCTGGCTATAGTTTACATCCAATGCTACCTGGCTGTTACAATAAAGCTAGTCCCACAGTTCAATCCAGAATCACATTCAGGCCTTTCAATCTAGTTTGCTGGGACCTGAAACTGACCTGGGACCTGGTAAAGCAATATCACTGTTGGTCATCAACATTGTCCACCTCCTGACAGTTATGTGTTGAGAGGCCCACAAGAGAAACATAAGTGTCTGTGTTGTGTGAACACTTCTCTGTACTTGGACGATTACATCCTATAAAACCAAAAAGGGAAAGCAAAAAGAAGTGGGCAGTATCCGCTCAACAGCCTGAGGCACTAAAAATTATGTATTATGCCCCGAGTGATCCATTCCTCTCCAGGATGCTAAATTGTGCAGCTCCTCTGTTGCTTGGGGAGGTTTTCTGCCTCAGAGTGGTAAATAAAAAGAGAAATTGGGGATTATTGTCAGGACTACAAGGTGCACAGACAAAGAGAAGTTTGCAATTACCCATCTAATTTGGACACTTTTAAATTGCTTAGATTTTTAGGCAGGACTGTGACTTGCTTGGGAGTTATGACAACTATCTTACAAAGTAATTTGTTAAAACAACAAGCACCGTGTAAAATTGTTTAGCAACCCTCACTTATCCACTGTTTTGAATTATTACCGGTAAATGCATAAGGATAAAACACTTGACATACAGACAACAGGTAATACCACTTGAAGGTTGGGCTAATAGGAGGACAGGGTGGTGACTCACATGATAGTTAGACATTTCAAACACTAACTGTGTGGGCTGCAGGTGAATTGGTCAAAAAAAGGTTGAACACTTTATGTTATATGTATATGTCACAAATGAATGGTCCAACATGCCATGGCCTGAACAGATCTGGCACCTCAGTTTGGTCAGTTGCTCCTGATAGAAAACTGGAGTCCAGAGGCACCCAGGGGTGCTAACCTGCAAGGTTCACGTGAAACCATTCCCAGGTAAAATGAGGAAAGGCTTACTTTCAGCAGAAGTTAGCACACGACTAGCAAGTGATGACATGAGGGTGTTTGACACCAACATTCAACACGGCACACTCAAATAGTTAGATATATCTATCTTTAACGTGGCAAATACATAATGGTCAAAAACATAATGGTGTCAACGTGTCAGAGCGGAAACCCGAAAAGTTGTTCCCATGACAGACAAGGACCTGAATGTTTTGTTTTTAGCCGTGAAGTTGACCTCGTCAGCTTGCGGTGCTGTAATGTTGAACTAACTGTCAATAACGTTATCTCCATGTTTCCCACGCCGGTCCTAATTGTGTCTCACACGTTCGTGGTGGCGTGACAGAGCTCAGCTGTCGAGTCCGGCAGTCCGGTGATTGTTTGGCAAGGCAGCTAACGCTAGCTAGCAAGCTAACGGTGACCGTTAGCATGACGTCTCCGTCCGTGAGAGGCGACTCTTCACCGCTTACACACAAACTTGGCGTCACGTCGCGCCACAGTTACTCACGTTAGCGACGATACGAAACGCCCGTCAGTCCCGAATGATTAAAAAAAAGAGTCTCCGGCGTGTTGTCTTCCCCTCTTGTGTCTGCAGAGATGCTCCGCAGCGTAAACAGCAGTTCCGCGTTGAGAAACAAGCGCGCGGGGCGATGCGCACGCGCACCCCGCCCCGTGCAGTTTAGACGGGTTCTGTCCCACTGCTGCTTGAGTGTGCGTGCAATTACTGTGTGAATGGCCCAACATCAAATGTCTGTAACGCATTTCATGTAATTTCATCAGTTAGCTGCAATTAGAAGCTCCTATTCAGCACAGCCTCTCCCCAAATGTAAGAGCTGAGTACTTAATAGGTCTTACATGTTGGCCATCAACAAAAGGCAAACAGTTCACGGGAAGAAAATGGTTCCCTAAAAGCACATTGAGCTAAATAAATCCTATCTGTTATTATTGACTAATTGACATGACATTGTATTGAATAGTATTTTCTTTTTGTGTTTTTATAAATACAATTGGATAACTGTGAATCGAACTATTATAGAATATTTAGCATTTGTTTTCAATGAATAAACTGTTTATTTGGTATGCTTTGATCTATTTAGCTCGGGCAGTTCTATTTCTGATTTTAAAAAAACATGCATTTTAATAACATAACTGAATTGTGCTGGGAGAAAGGGGGTCTCTGCTGTCAGTCATTCATGCCTTGAAAGAGCTCCAGTGTAAAAATGTATCAAAACTAAATAACTTGCCTCGTGGCTGTGTGCTAGTTCTAATTGTTGCCTTGAATACATATTTGCTGGTCTGAATGCATAATGTGAACCAAAAAGCTGGGGATCTGCTGAGTCGACTGGGGATGTTGCAGTGACTTGTCATTTCAGCTTGGTGCAACCGTATGTTAATAAGGTTATGAATAAAGTAAAGATAGTATATACAATGCTATACAGCAGTGGATTTTTGGTCAAGTCAAAACATCAGCCGGTTACTTTCAGAAGTGCCTTTTACGTTTAAAAGCAGGAGGGGGCGCGTTGGAAACAGCCATACACCTTCTTTGCTCAGTGTCAACACAATTATTTGAATATCATCCCACTTTGGTACATAAACCTCTATTAAACTACATAATGTTATTACACCAGTCCTGAATTCATCTGTTGTATCAGATCATCAAATTATCATGACACTTTTTTTGGGCGTGATGCATAAAGCCAGCAGGTGTAATGGCTTTAGATTGATTCAAGGTATGAACAGTGAAAACTGAGCCAAATGTTTCTCCTTTGAGCATTCCTGATATTCAAAGAGATTATGTTTGCATTTAGAAATCTAACACTGTGCTGACGAAGGGCATTAGAATCTGAGCATTCTGTCTCTATATTTTTAAATTCACACAACTATTACAATAACAAATGGGCCTGTGGTCGAAAAGGTTAGGTCCGTTTTCTGTGAGCTTGTGTGCTATTTTTATAGTTGCTTCATATATTACTGTTTTCAGTGAAATGTCAGTGAAGTCAACAGCACTATGATCCAAAATCCATACATCGAAACTAATAACTCCGATTACCTTATTCCAAATTATTGTCTTTACTAATCTATTTGTCTTTTTCCACCATCTTCTGTTAAAGCAATTTTGTATACCCCCTCCTCCTCCTCCTCCTCCTCGCTCTCTTTCTCCTCTCTCTCTTCCTACTTAATTGTGCCTGCAGACCTCCAGTGCAGGGTTCATTAATGCAAGCAATTTATCAAAAGGGCCACACAATATGTTACTGTCAACTATTGCAAATTCATATTGAATTTGAATAGCTTAACAAAAGTAATAACCACAGTCGAGATGCCAATAATGGCAGTGCATTTTTCTCTAGTTTAAAGCCATTCATCTTGTTCACAATCGCTATGTCAGTCTTTTATTTTTCTCATAAATATGCATAACACAATGCAGATCAGTTCTTAAAATGGTCCTAAAGACATACAGGTTTGGATAATGGAACTAATCAGCACCCCATAGGCCAGCACTCTGTTCCACATGCAAAATAGATACTCAGATAATGAGTCTGAACAAGTTGGAAAAGAATTGCTGCTAAATTATTCATAACCAGAGTGTTTTGAAAAATCTGTCACCATGTCCGATGTGTCTTTTCACGGTGTAGGGTTCAGTGTCCTGGCCTATTAGAAGTTAGGCATCAACTAACTGAGTCGCGTAATACTTAAATGAGACGACAGCTTTCTCCCATTTAAATACGTACTTCCAATTTGTCTGACTTTATTTGGGTTGAAGGTTATGCACATGTTTACCCTGCAGTCTTGGCATTGCATTGCAACGGTAATCTGAACAATAGCATTAAATGCCGATTACATCCATCCTGCTATTGTGGCGGTGCAAAGGTGGCGCAGGTGATAAGACGGCCGGGCCTGCAGAAGGGCCGCTTCTGCTCAACTGTTTTAGTACGTAATGACAGTATTGCTACCCCTGTGACTTGTGTTTAGTCGAAGAGGGTGTCTCACTCTTGAGTGCTACATTAAGAACACACTTAATCCATATGGGAGTGCTAGTTTTCTGAGGTTCTGTGCACCCAAGATAAGGTCGCAGCTGAGCTGCTTTGTCGAATGAAAACTACGGTGAAACTTGATCCACAATCTGTAGCTCTCTATAATGGTGAAAAATGGCTCAAGTTAAGACCTGCAGACAAAAGCAGCCTCATGTTTCAGCAGTCATATTGCTGTGTGGTGTCTGTGAGCCATCAAATGTGTAAGAGGAAGCAATACAAAAAGAAAAGGCAGCATACACTGCCTGATTAGGTCTGTGTTTACATGAGATGGTGGTGTGATGAAATAGTTATACACCCACGCATTCTTGCTTTGGGCATTGCCTTTTTCGTAGACCCATGGGAGGGGCTATTTCATGCTGCTAGGAGACATTTCAGGCATGCATGCAAGGACATGCACGCACACACTCACACACGCATACACACATGCACACCTCCTTGTGCTCAATAAAAAGCCATTTCTGACCTTGAGATATGGGTGGAGTTCTTTCTCTCTTAAAGTTTTTCTTTTTTCACAGTCTGTAGACAACTGTGAAAAACGATTAGTGTCGACAAAGATTATATTTGAATTACATAAATCAAGATTCATGTGAATTTCCCATGCTCATATTGTATAATTGTATAATTCAGAACATTAATGTATTTGAAACTGGAATTTATGAGGAATAATTTGAAATGAAAATCATTGTAATTGTGAACTCCTCTTTTTTAGTTTTTACTATAGTAGTTGAATATTTGGCGCAACCAGTGTTTAATCTTATCGTTGTATATCTGCACCGTTACTATCGATCTTTATGCTGAGAAATTGCTGATTTGCTGATTATTTATATTTCATATAACAATAGTCATGCAGTTGGTACTATATGTAGATAGATTGTTTGCGTAATCTTGTGTAATTACTTTTATATTAAAGTGTTTTATTGGCCATGGAAACAGTAAAATGAGAATTGAATAAAAACCAATTGGTGTAATAGCTCGCATCAGGATCCAACAAACTCAGATATTGAGGTCTGACATAAGTAATTACCATTTCCATAGTTTCTTTTTATGAGCAGATTACACTGATTTAATGTTGTAAATCATGCAAAACCTCATGATATCTTAAATGATTTGATTACTGCAGCTTCTCTTGTTTGCAGGGCTGATAGACCATATATGCACAGACACACTGTCTTGGTACAGTATGGTATACTGTAAAAGTGTAGCGTTATGTCAACCAGTGCCTTGTAGTATCTGGCACCACAGATTTGATTTGGGAATCGAAGCAGCCTTGAGGCTGTGTCCATTCGCATTTGCATTTAAATTGCATCGCCCACACAGCTCGATGCACTGCACCTGAGAAAGTACAGGAGGAACTGCGATGAGTTCTGGAGCAATGACATGTTACTACTGCATTTCACAAACAAACAGAAGACAATAACAAACAACCACAAAACAAACAAAGCTCTACTTCCTTATTAATCTTATTTCTAATTTGTCTATTTCTTATTCTCCAAAGCTTGAGCCATGGCATGTTATCGTATCAATCATACCGTAAAAGTTACAAAATGTGCTCTTGTACATCAACAATTCAAGAGTTACTTTAGGCCATGCTATCTGGGTTCTGTCTTGACCAATACAGGTGTGGCACTGTGTGACCGACTATAGGTCAAAGATTAAGGAGAACATTTTACATTCCACTAAGGGGAGTCTCCTTGGCATTCATTGACCTAAAGGACACATTAACACACCTATTACCGACATGTGTATAGTGGTTGACTGATTCTGGAGAAAACAATACACACTTGACTGCTCACCCTCATGATCTGCCAATGGAAAAATGCTTATGCATCAGGAAGTAGCCCGTGCTGTTTTAAAAGTCACTGAAGATCATTGCAATTAGATGTGATCCTGTAGGCTGCTCCTTTGGAACATAGTGCTAAGCTAATATTAGACACGGTTATGGAGTCTGCCAAGATGTCGCCGAACACATTCAGAAGTTCTATTGCCTGTGTCTTTAAGGATAGTTGAACATCTGTGAAGTGTCAGTCAGCTGTCAGAGACACGTTTTGTTGTGGTTGGGTTGAGTGGCTATATACACATGATTACTTATTATAAATATGCAATAGCAAAAGAAAGAAGGAAACTTTGACCGCAGACATATTGCTCAGGGTTTTTTTTGGGTCACAATCCCTGTAATAATCCAGTAGAGATTTTATAAAAAGTAACTCAATACTGCGTTTGTAGTGGCGTGTTTTAATCTCCAATATTTCTTTTCCTATTGGGAGTGACAGCTGTGCCCGTGGTACCCAATACTGAGTGAAGGACAGTTTTTGTGTAGCTACTATCTCTCGCTGTTTTCGCTTTAATACTGTTGGGTTCCCCTCATTTATCTTGCAGTATTCTCCCACTGACATATAGAGATCGTAGACAAAGTGTTGAAACAGGAATCCCTGGTTTAATCTTTCTGACACTTTGTGTTTAATATTATATTTGGTGACCTGAAATGGAGCGAAACGACACTTTTACTCGCCGTGCTTTCAAATACACCACTTTAGGCCACTGTCCTTGTGTTCACTGCCACAACTGCGCACCCTTGTGATTCATTTACATGTCTGCATGGCGATCACACTTCCGTGTCCTGCAACAGAAAGGCTGAGTTACGGGCGTTTTTTCTGTTTTTGTTGGTGCGACAAATGCCATGGCATGCAGTCTGCGCACGCTTGTTTTGAATTAGCCAGCACGAAAGCGGCGTGTCCTTTGCACACTGGCGCAACACTGGGCATGTGTGCGAAGCCGTAGTCCAGCCCCGCAACCCGCCCACCACCCTCCCTCTTCCCTTCGGTGCGTCTCGGTCCGCCCGCAGCAGTCTCCTTCCCGGCGAGGTTTCACTCTAGAGATGGCTGTGAAAGTGTGCAGATCAGTACTCCTGTTGTCCCGGAGCAGCGGAGCGGTGGCCGGCAGCCTCCCCGCACTTGCCGTCTCTTCACAGCGACATCATCAGCACATAAGACCGGTAAGTCCCAGGACGTCTGGTGCGCACGGGGAGAGGTGTAGGACCGGGCAGGCAGGCTGGCAGGACCCGGAGAGAGCGCGGCGGTGGCGGCTGGGCTGGCTAAGGAAGTAAAGCTAACTAGCCTCAAGATTTTCCGTTCATGTCTTTCCTTCTGATTGCGCTTCACGGAAAGGTGAGGCGCTAGATGAGTCATGATGTGTATCCCAACCCGGTGTCGTGTGGTTGTTTATATCCACAGTGGGACGTATAGAGCTTTGACAGAGGCAATGCAGGTTTTTTTTTTGTTTTTTTGTTAAGCCCATCAACACCCCACTGGCGCTGCCCCGCCGTTTACTGTAACCAGCCTTCAGACACTCTGCCCCGCTTTCACACAACGCCTCATATCTCTCGCGTCCTTCAACTTTGCAGGGATATTTTTTCTTCTTCTTCTGGTTGCTGTTGTGTGTGTGTGTGTGTGTGTTCATTTGAATGGGATCCCGTTTAAGATGTGGGATTGTTTCTGCAGTAGATGTTGGGATCGGTCTGATCAACGACGGAAAGGGGATGGGTGTCTTATTCTTGTGCTGTTGCAATGAGGAAGAGGCTGCAGCTTCGGGAACGGTTTGAATGGATGACCGTCCATGACCGATGGTTCCCCCTCATCTCTCTCTGCTTCTACCTGGTGTGTGTGCGCGCTGCAGCGTCTGTGTGTGTGTGTGTGTGTGTGTGTGTGTGTGTGTGGGGGGGGGGGGGGGGGGGGTGCAGCAGAACAACTCAGGATAATGAATGTCTGTCCACAGCTAGTGAGGACAACTACAGTTGTGCCACAGACTGATGGAGATCCTCGCGGCGTATTCGTGAACTCAAACACATATATGAGACTTTGCAGAAACATGGAAGCTCACACTTGGGGATGATGTCAGAGTCTCCAGCCAGCCTGCTGTCGCTCCCCTTCCTGTGGGTGTTTCCCCATTCAGCTGGGAGATCCTGGGTTTTCCTGCAAAACCCATGCAGGTCCTTCACAAGGCCACTGTAGCAAAGCACGAAGCCTCAAAACAAAACCCCAACAATGCTCCCAATAACCAGAGCATGAATGTTTTTACAAATAATTGGTTACACATCTTGTTCCTGCCCCTGTGACCCACTGCCTCAAAGTCTGAGCCTCTATGGCAGCTGCCTGAGGAGGGAGGGGAGGCGCAGGATGGACTTGAATACGCAAGAATGAGGAAGTCACATGGCACAACGTCCCCCTCACTGTACGATACTGCTGGGATGTTATGTGAGTTTTCTTTTACCTCCATTTTCCCCCCTTCTTTTTCTTACTCTATATTTGTCTTGTGATAGCCTTTTACTCGTTCTTGTACAAACACGCACACACTTCACGCGCCATGTGGCGTTATATGGCTACCATGGAGGTTAAGTAGTTGTCAGAATAGACTTGCGTGGTCCACACTGTCCCCCGGTGCTGTCGCCCTGTGAACTATTACGATGGAACACATTTGCCCCCCTGTGGGGAGGTAATATTCTCCTCTCTTCTACAATACGTAGGGCCTATTTACCTTAAATGATTAAACAGGGTTGCGGCTCGATGTGTATCAGCGGAGTTGGCTCTAATACATTTTCATTTTATTCCAGCCTGCACAGGTTGTAGTTTTATTTGCCTGTCATATTGGGTTTTTGTCCATCGAAGCGTTGCTGCTGCAGCTTCTAACGTGGGCCTGTTACCGCGTGACAGCCAAGCTTCTGTATTCATTGTCCTTCACTACAGAGTGGGGTCTCTCCTTTTCTAGACTTGTGTCTGTAAAGCTGCAGTGGGACACATACTTATGAGTTTCCATTAAGCATCTAGTGTCTGCTAGCGGGACATGTAAGACACAAATATGCTGTCTGGAGCTTCATTTCCAGCAGTGAGCAGACTTAACAGCTCTGACTGCTGCTTCAATAATGAGGTGCAGCAGAGATGGGTCAACTCTCCGGGAATGCAAAGCAGACCGTGGGCTTCAAGGCTCACATTTAACCTGCACCAGATTACTATTGAGTCAGCTGTCATACAAAATGCTGCTGTGTTGGCAGGTGAGTTGAGTCATTGCGAATCAACAGTGTAAAAGGGCTATAAATCAAAGGTTGAAGTGGGGTTTTCTACAGTATAAGCACACTGAGTCCATATGTCCATATATCTAAAATATAGGTTGAGATAATAAAAAAAATGAAAGGGAAATCAATTCACGTTTTTTTAAGTGATTTATTTATTTTTAAGGCGACTTGTTCATTAAAGCTGAGCAGTTGGTGGCTGTTGTGCTAGAGGCCAGGGGGTCGAGGCCGGCTCCTGGCTTTTAATCCAATCAGTGTAGGAGTAAACTAATTTATCCCTGCTGCCTTCACAGGCTCAGTAAGGAAGTTATCCGGATTAGTGTGATAAGAGAGTGACTGTCAGCTTGTGGCTGTTGTCTGTTCAAGCGGTGATAAGATGGTTGGATGATTGATAAACCTGTCCACACATGTTGTACATGTCATGAATGTATAATGCACATTGTATGGAGGACCAAATGTTCTGGCATGAAATAATGAATGAAATGTTTCATTAGCTGTCATTCATTTGGTCAAGGCTAAGTCATTATTCCATTTTCTCACTTTAGGGTCTGATGATTGACAGGTGAATGACCCTCTCCTGTGTGGAACATAAAGCTGGATTGGCTGTTCATGATCAAAAAGGTTTATGATGATTGCAGGTCTTATCCTTTCATGTCTGGTACCTTAATGGAAAGGACCCGTAATTTAGTCAGTGCAGCTGTGCTGTTTTATCTTTTCATTGATATTGGATTGGCATGAAGTGCAACTTAAAGGGTTTTCTGTTTTGTTTGAGAAAATTGATCGGTTTACTGCGGGGTTTCATACACTCCTGCTTGGCAAAGTGAGGCGATAGAATTTCAGTCAGTCAAAGGTATGATTACAAATATGATTGATTCGTTACTGGATTTACATTCTGGCCATGTTCCTCCTCCTGCTCTTTACATGCTTACATGTCGCCATTAGCATACAGTGTAAAGTGGCTTGGGTAAAGTGACTCCTTTACCAACTATGAATGAACTGCTTTGTGAAGTGCTTTTTTACTTTACATCGCCTTATGGCCGAGGAGAAAAAATAAATGTAGGTAAGGATCGTATAAAAGAGAGCTATCAATAGGAATATAATACTTTACAACAGAAATAGTGTTGATGATTGTTATTGAAAAGGTTGAATGTTATCGGTTATGCTAAGTCTGGTCTTGGACCAATAATCCTGTCCATATTCATTCAGAATAAGCACAGTCTAACTCTGCTTTTAGCCACTTTCACATCTGTCCCCAACAACAACTGAGGGGTTCAGTCCACAAGTGACTGAGTGTCTGAATTAGTTTTAGATAGTGGTGCTGCAGAGCAATGAACAGGAAATAGAGGAGAGGCAACCAATCTTGTGCCAGGCATATTGGACCAGTGTCCAGATACAGAATGATGCAGTCATTCCTTTTGTTGTGTTTGCCCTTCTGGAGGACTTCAGTGGCCACACAAATCTGGAATATGTTACAAGCTATGTGACCCCGCTATGTTTTTTGTATGGGGGAACGGTTTTCCATGAAATGAGGCCATGTTGCTACAGCAACATATCCTTTGTTTTGTTAGTAAAGTCGTGTGTCTCTTTATAGTACTGCTGTTTGCTCTCATTTGTTTGTGCGTGGGCAGCGGTATGAGGAAAGACGGTAAGGTGAAAGGTGGACTTATCGTGAACATGCAGAAATTAATCATTTGATCATCCTCACAAGTCTGCTGTGTAACACCCCCCATTCTTATTGTGAGGTATTATTGTGAGGAAAAAAAATCATACTTGCATACATAAATGTAGCAGTGACAGAAAACGTTTTGAAATGAATATTTACTAAAATTAAACTCTGCTCTCTGCGATAACGGTCGTGGGACAACTTGGCTGGTACGTTGAGCACCTCAAAGCCGGTCACGCGACCCTGTCGACATTTCATATTCTGCTAGTTGATTTAGAATACGTTTGGAATTTGCCTGGAACGAGTCCGGCTGTGTAAATGGCCACATGGCCTGAATGAAAGCGGGTAAGTCGTGACATCTCATGGCACTGTCGTGAAAATGCCACAAATTGCCTCGCACATGGTACAGAATGACAAGTGTTTTTTTGGCATCGTAGTGGTGAAATGCTGATGGCTTGAGTGGCTGTGTTTCTGACAGAGAACCTGTAAGCTCAAGCACCAGCCAGAGTAATTCCCAGTGTCTGCCTTGGTCTGGGTGTTGTACGGCTGACCCGGCAGGCAACGGAGGGTGGCACATTTGTTCTGCTGCACCCTTTTTTGAAATTTTTCTCCAGAGGTTGCATCATCTTTCTCACTGTTTCCAATTCAACTAGGTTGTCAGGTCTGAGAGATGCTTGAGCGCTGAGTGTTGACGTGCAGTATTTCTTGGGGAAAGTAGCCCAAATTTCAGACAACTTTGTTGTGATTGTGTAGTGATGATAAGCACATTACAACATCCAATGGCCGAAACAGGTTCCACGGCAGCTATTTTCACACATGGCCCATGAACAGCTGTGCATGTTGTCACTCTTGACTGCATATTTTCAGCTGATTCATGGGCATAGGGGGAAAAACTTTGCTACTTGCTTTTCTCGGTTCCGCTCGATCTCCAGACATATGCAAGCGCGTGTCCTGTTTCCCCTGCACTTGCTGCTTCTAATTTCCCAGTGCATACGGCGTCAATCCCATTGCTGCACCTGCTCGGCACACTCACCAGCTGTTTGCCCTGCGGTCGAAAAGAACTGTTCTGGAAGGTGAACAGGTTCAGTACTAGTATTTAATATCTGTATTTATGTGTCCAGCAAACCTGGCTGCGTTAAACCCAACCGTCTCCTTATATGTGTGTACTGTACAGTTATTCTAATGCTTTGACTCCTTGCGAGAATTTGTAATCTGCTGTTCATTATAGAGATGTGGTAGCATTGTAAGTGGATGAGACCATTTTGACGGACAAAGTCCTCATTAGTCCTCTGGAAGGGATTTCACCCTTGACGTGGTAAATGACTGGTGAACGTCTGCCGGTGGTGTCGACTAATTAGCTGCTTCCTGTATTTCTGTGTGGCCCAGCGTGTCTCCAGTGAAGTCTGAAAAGGACATTAAACTAGGCCAACGTGTGTAATGTGATGATGGATGGATGGAGGCAACGCTTGGTTACCCCCTCTCATCTCTGGGATGTTGCGCTGGTGGCGTCCTCTGCCAGGAGGGTAGGTGAGTAGTACCTGAAGGCCACCAGCGGCACAGCCTTTCATGTCAACAGATATGAGGTCGGGCTCATTATCGGGACGGCGAAACTGATCTGTGGCAATGCCAGGTCCAAATGAGCAGTGTAAATTAGACGGGGCAGATTTGTCTTCTATGAAGGTCAGCTAGTCCCAGATGATCTGTCATAAAATGTGTGACAGTTATGTGAAAGCATTTCATGAATGATGTGGTTCTGCTGTCCTTTTTGTGTGGATCAGTGGGTCCAGAGCAGTTAGTCTCCGACACACAGCGACCAGCACTGCAACTGCTGGTCGCTGTGCGCTTCTGCTGACAGAACAGTTTTGTATAATGCTGCATGCCATACAGTATTAATGTTGCAGTTTAGATACTGCATGTGCTACGTGTGTTGTTGTGGGTATCTTTGGGCTTGGAGAGCATGTTTTCTTCATTTATTGTATTGTAACATTTAGTTTGGTCAAAAATTGCACAGGAGCAACAAAGTTAAAACCTGAGGTGCAGGAAGTCAGTTATATCTGCAGAACCTTAAAAGTAAGATCACCTTGAAGTCAAAACAAGCATTATGTGAGTATATATGTTAATGTCTTACCTGAGGGTACTCGTGTGGCTTTCTACATTTCTTCTTGTTGGAGGTATAACCCTACCGGCTCCTCTCAAGGGGCCGGTACACCAAAACTCTCTCCTCGTTCATTCCAGCGAGAAAAGGGACAAGAAGCATTTGCTTCCCTTTGCGAATTAATATCACCTTGTTTTCTTCTCAGAGTTCAGTTTGACAGAACTTCGCCCTGCAAAATATCCAGACTCTCCAATAAGCAGCTAATTAGTGAGAGACGGGGTCGTAGTCGACCTCTCCTTCAGGTATCGATTGTTTATACCCTTGTTTATTCAAGTTCATGGTGAAATAATACAAGTGGTAGAATAGAGGCTGCAGACAATTATGCCATTGAAATGTCTCTAAGATGCAGGTATACATTCTCGTTGAAAGCCAATACATTGAGTCAAGTTTAGATAGACTTTGTGTACTAATGGAAGTAAAAAACATAATCTGATGACTGTCTGTTGAACTTCTCATATCAACCCCATTAAAGAGTTTTGAACCCAAAATCTGCTCCCACTTATTAGCTGGTTTATTGAATTGAAAACGATATGGAATCGGTGATACCTGGATTTTGGTTATCAGCTGATGCAGAGTACCGATCTGTTACCAGTGTTTAATTAATAAGCTTTGACTGGGATCATTCTTTTATGTGTGAATATTGCTCTCCTAACAAAGGCGGAAGGCAAAGCTCTCCATTTACTAGTCGGTCTACGTTCCAACCCTCACCTATGTCACGAACTCTGGGTCGTGACCGAAAGAACGAGATCTCGGATACAAGCGGCCGAAATGAGCTTCCTCCGTAGGGTGGCCGGGCTCAGCCTTAGAGATAGGGTAAGGAGCTCGGACATCAGGGGGGAGCTTGGAGTCGAGTCGCTGCTCCTTCGTGTCGAAAGGAGTCAGCTGAGGTGGTTCAGGCATCTAGTCAGGATGCCTCCTGGACACCTCCCATTAGAGGTTTTCCGGGCACGTCCAACTGGTAGGAGGCCCCGGGGAAGACCGAGGACACGCTGGAGGGATTATATCTCCCGGCTGGCCTTGGAACGCCTCGGGATCCCCCAGAATGAGCTGGAAAGTGTTGCGGGTGAGAGGGAAGCCTGGGTCGGCCTGCTGAACCTGCTGCCACCGCGACCTGACCCCGGATAAGCGGGTGATAATGGATGGATGGATGGATGGAACATGAATATAATCCAAGTGTAAGCCTTTTTCATGCAGCAACAAAATGGTGAAAAAAAACCCGGGATTTAAAATCCCAGTATATATTGTTTATAGTAAACACGTAGAATATAATTAAATAGATCGGCCTCTTCGACACCGATGCTCGATTTGAGTCGTATCGGCCAATATCAGTATTGGTGCATCCCTAGTTCAAAGAAGAAAACAATCCTATCGGGGCAGTGCAGCAAGAGGAGAATCATGGCGGAAGAGAGGAGAAACCGGCTTAGCCGTCAACAGCGAGGCAGCTCTTGGAATTGGTGACATTATGTATGAATGGCTGCTGTTTTGCTGATGGAGTAATGGCTGTGCTGTTGATGGGAGGAATGATGTGATTGTGTGATGTGAGGATTCCCTCGGCATAAGTTTCACCTCTTTCCCTGGGCTGCTTCTCATTACAGCGCCCCCATCTCACTGCCAGCACAACCGAAAGGATTATTGTAACTAGAGAGCACAATTGGCTTGGAAATTGGAGTTTGAATCTGAAGGCCATTATCCTGTTTTACATGAGTAGATGCATAGGTAAAAAATGCTTGATCCTTTTTAAAATTTTTTGGTAGAATTTAAAAAATATCTGTGAATATCAGCACCCTCCAAACGGCCACCGTTCTTTAGAAGAATACATCTAATGAGATCTATCATATATGATGGTGATGCATGGCTATTTAGGATCCACGACAACACATTTGAGTATAATTACTCTGTAAGTTATTGGTGCATGCATATAAGTGTCTCAGCTGGAGGAATAAGTAATATATTACTGGGCATTCAAGCACACAATTATGCTCCATTAGGTTAAAGTTTAACCAAAATAGCAGACGAACCTTGAAAGCCGAATAAAGTGGAAAAATAACAAAACGGGACACTTTCAAACTTAAACTCAAACACACACAAACTAAGTCGTGCTTTTGTTCCTGCTGGATCGACGTACTGTACGGGGTTAATGGAAGGAGGGTGCGACATTTTCAAGTTTGTTCCACCTTTTTAGGCCCCGCTGATTTGAGCGTGCGGGCCAGTGTCTCCTCTGGTAAAGCCAGTTGATCTCTGGGGACAGATGAGGCGGCTCCGCTCGAGGGAAATCTGCGTGCACTTCAGAGTTTATCAGCGTTGTGAAACGTACTGCTGTTAGTTTGCCAGGGAGACGAGGGCTTTGCTGGTCATGGTTAAACAGGATGTATGGAGGGCTGCGACATCATCCTTGTGTCGAGGTCATTGTGGCTAGAGGGAGACGCGTTTGTGTCGACTTGAGAGGAAATCTTTCTCCGTGGCGGCTTAGTGAGGCCTGTTGCCAAGCAGGCTGCCGTTTGTTGTTTCTTTTTCACCCGTGGTGGCCCGCACGCATTAGCTACCGCCATCATATTAAAAATGCATAATATACTGTATATACTGCACGCTTTGTGCCGAGAGCAAATCAATGACGCGAGCAGCTTTTTCATGTCTCTTTTAAAGGGTGAAAGGATATTTGAGGGAACATCACACATTCTTTTGATTAAACCAAATTCAAAAGATGTACAATGACAAAAAAAGGTATATTTGTTATAAAAAAATATAGTAGCATAACATTGTCATACCTTCTCCACAATTTCTAGAAAGGTGATTTAAAGTCTCTCTGGATTTTGTTAACACTCTAATGACACAAACTTGAGGACATGCATGCAAAACGTCTTTGCTATTGTTTCATGCTATTTCACCGCTATGAAGTTAGTCCCAAAAACATGGAAAGTAATGTTGTATTGCACCAGCGAAGGGATGGAAAATTGACTTGTCAATTGTTTAATGAGGAAGGGAACACATTGAACACATAAAGCTTGAACACTGTTAGCACTATCAAATGATCCTGCTCCCAGTCTAGTGTTCATTCCAAGAAAGAAAAAACATATCTTTTTTTCGAGAGAATATCCAGTATTTCTGAACTATTGATGATGTTCCCTGGTTCGTCATGCCCCTTCGAGGCAACACCACACCCACCCCCTCCATCAATTGTTGGCTTGGCGGTCGTGTGAATGACAGTCAAGCTGTTATGGCTTGTATAGACACTAAAACTAAAGTTACATATATAACTGCGGTTTTCTGAATTGACACTGACCAATATCTAGGCATTAACACGGCCGTAGATGGTGCTTTGATTATGGGTTTAAGTGCCCTCGATCATGAGAATTCAGCACTCTCATAACAAAGAAAGGGGAAGGGGTCTTTTAAACAAATAAATAAATAATAAGAAATAAGTGTATCCGAGTAAGCAAACAGAAATAAGTGGTTGCTTGGAAGCTGCTCAGAGACGACATGTGGTCTGAAAGGTCATGACAGGAAATGTGATGTCTGCCACCCACAACCAACACAGTATGTTGCAGTGAAACAGGCTCTGATGTCCCTTCTTGCATCTCTTGGAGCTTCGAGTCCCTTTTTTGCTGACTCACAAAACTGTTCCTGTATTGTCCCTCTTCGCTTTTCCAAATGGCCTTCCCAGCCTGAAACGAGCCGTCTGTGTTTTCTGATTGATGGTCATCACGTAACCAGAAGTGAAGTGACATTGATCAGACTCCGAGCACACACAGGGAGTCAAAGAGCCGCAGAAAGCAAGAGTCTCTGTTCGGCCTGGCGCCAAATTTGTTCGCACTATAATTACCCAGGTTGTAGCCATGCCAAGGTAGACACAAGCACACAAGAGGTGGGTGGGGGTGGGGGGGTTCACCATGGAGAAAACAAACAAATATGCACATCTCCACCAAACAATGGACTCTAAACCCTCAAGTGTTATCTGTAATGATTAGCTGGACCAGAGAGACAAGCCAAACATTTCTCGCTCATGTTACGGTGGGCTCAATCACAACCCTAGCTGAGTGCTTTTTGGTGTGCATGTACAGTTTTTCTGCTGCTCTGCATGGTGAAGACTAATAGCTTTCCTCTAGATAGGTGGCCCGTCTCCTCTGACTACTTAACTGCGAGTTTTAAATGAATCAGTAGTCTGAGCTTTGAGCCGTGTCTCTTTTAATTAACTTATATCCGTAGTGGATCAGTGGTCGGAGACACAAGGGGAATAAGCATGCCTGTTTCAGAGAGCTCAGCTGAGGTTGTATGAGAGAGGTGGGGAGGAGGTCAGATATGTAGTACGGTGGTGGTGGTGGTGGTGATGGGGGTACGGCTGCTTTTTGCTGCCTCCACACTCTAGAGCCTTTGTCAAGTTAATGGTATTCTTTATTTCTGTGTGGACTGGAGGTATTGACCAGATAATCCTTCTTTTGCAAGTATTGCAAAGCCTGCGATATTTGTCTGATATATTGATGTGGCATTAGTGTCTTTCCAATCACCTACACTGATTGATATAATCTCGGATGCTTTTCTGTCACAAAACAGCTGTACATCACGAGAGAAATGATCCATAGCGGCATTCAGTTTTCATATCCACTATAAAAGCTGTAACATGACTGTACGGTTATTTCATCCAATGAGTTTACTCACTGCTGATAATGTCAAGTTGAACCACATTGACTTAATACAATCAGAGATACCGTATTAAAGGAATTGCCCCCTGCATTATAAAATGTGCAGAAAAAAAACCTTTTTTAAAGTTAATAAATATATTGTCTCACAAATATATTGTCACACAACTTCACAATGACCATCTCTTCCAAAACTCTCATGTGCCCTGCCTTTGTAAAGTGGTGCTCTGTAAGAAAGGACTCAGAGGGGACGATGTGGGTGAGAGATAAAAAGTAAATTGCTAATGTAAATATCTCTGCTCCTGTAATCTTTTGTTGATGAGGTGATGTGACGGCCCGACGTGGAAGATTTAGTAATTCTTCTTTTCATTTGGATTGAAAGAGCATTGAGCTCTTGACTCACAGCGGCATCCGGGCATTTAAAAGGAGATGTATCCAGACGACCACGAGGGCAGCAGCAGCACTCCAATGATGGCGACTCGTGGTCTCGTTAGCAGTCATTGAGAGTGAGTGTGTCTTGCTAATGAAAGCCGACGGTCCTAATTGTTGTTCTCCGTCATTGAGTTAATGCCATGCCGTGTGCAGGAGCTCCTCTTTGTGGTGCCACTGCAGTGTGGTAGTAATAAGCATGACGCTCGTGTAGCCTAATGATAATTAGCGCTATCTGCACAATTGGGGAGGATTTCTCCCTTGAGCTCCGACACCGTTTTCAGACTGTGACTGTTTCCTTGAAGACGGAGCTCTTTTTGTTGCTCCTCGATAGGCTGAGACTGCGCTGCACTGTGTACACTCGTCCAGCTCAGAAATATCTATCTTTTATATTTATTAATTTTCTTTCACACGCGCAAAGAACACTTGCCTCGCATCCATGTCCTGATTGAGAAGCTGTTGACCTCAAAAACGCCCGTCGTTTTCTCGTCCTCATTCCACAGAGGGAGGTCAAAAAACAACAGGCCACAGAGACCCCTGCTGCCAGCTGTCTTCACGCTGCTGTCTGGCATTTGATGTGCCGGCGGAGCTTGCGGCCCTTGCATCAACTTGAAACGCACTCAACTTAACACGCTTAAGACCTGCGTTCCGTCGTGGAGACCGAGGATTGTTTGTCAGCTGTTTGTGCGAACGCCCGTTCAAAGCCTTTGATTTGATATGAAGCTGCAAGCCAGAAGACAAGCACTGTGGAGATACAAGACGTTTCCATTCTCACTATACGGTTACTCATCCTTTGCCAGCAAGCTAGTGCCCCACCGTTCTATAAATAGGACTGAGGAGATGGTGGAGAGGAGACTTTGTTGGAAAATGTATTTCCATGGAGACGCTCCTTTTGTGGCTGTGTGATCAGAGAGTCGAGCCATTGAGGAGGACAGGATTCTTGGTGAGTTTAGCAAAAAGTATGTATTTACATTACATATTGTCAGGACAGCGTTGCCATAGCAGTCTGGAAACAGCCAAATTACAACAAGTGTGTTCCTCTCTCCTCTCTGGTTGCAGATGTCTGAGTCGACTCCAAGCACTGCAGCGGCAGCAGCTTCCACCATTTTGCTTTGGAAACAACATGAAATAGGCAGCTGCATACCATTGTTTGTGAAGTTTACATCCTTCTGTCTTGCTTATTACCACCCACATGCACAGACAGTCAGACTCACAAATGCAGATTGAAATATTATTTTCTCTAAGAGCATCTGAGGCTGACCCCACTGGCAGCCTGTATGAGTCACACGCCTCACTATAATTGCGCTCCATGAGGTTGCTCTCAAAGTATGTAAAAGTGGCCACGTGTCCAGCATGTGGCAGCTATATTGCATTTTTCACTTCCCTGTTCTGCTAATGTGGGTAACGGAGTGTAACTGTGGTCTCCAGGGTATTGATTTAGGGCGGGGGCTGTTAGCCGTTCCAGTGGCATTGAAATACTAAAACAACGGCGCTCTTTCCACTGTGCAAATTAGAAGCTGATCCACTTCTTTCTGACCCAGTTATTTGTGTCTCTTCTGTGGTGTTTTGCACCAGAGCCCCATGCCTTCTCTGTTATTCGCAGAGAGAAGACAATTATCTGCTTGTCAGATAAAGGTCACCGTCCGACTTATTCCTCCATACACCCGCTGCATGGAAATAAAATGCTTGTCATTCTGCCAGACAGTAACCATGTATCAGCCCGGTTGTTTTTTTCCCAGGGAAAATAGTTGAGCAGTGATGAGGCAGAACGGCTGAGCGTAGCAGCAGAGCAGATCAGTGAAGCACCTCCAGCTGAGCTTTCAACTCGCTCTGCCAGAGCCTTTATCAACCCAGGTCCGGAGGGGAACCCTCGGGACAGCCCAACCTAAGCATGAACTGGATGGGAAGAGAGCGATGGAGGTAGAAAAAAGCAAGGGGTGAGAGGGAGGAGGGGGGGAGTTGGAGATTAGGTTAAGCGCATCTCCTTTTTCGACAGGTAATGGTAACACTATTACAAAGCTTTTTTTCTATTTTTGCCTTAGGCAACGTTTCTGAAGTTACAATGTATTAAGCTGTCTTAATAGATATTTTACACCAACATTAGGAAGACGCGAGTAATTCTCCCGGCCAGAAACCAAGGCTACAAAGTGCAGGTGGAGTTTGCTTTTGGAGGAGAGAAGAGAAGTAAATGCACAGGTTCCTGGAGCGTTTCAAAAGTCCTGGTGCTGCTGTTGCCTGGGTAACACTTTGCACACTGAAGATGTCCTTTTTCCAACAGAGAATTGAAGGTTATTCATCTCATTGTCTCCTGTTCTCTGCTTCTTATGCAAAACTGTCCAGGATACGGTACAGTTCCTGTGGAAAGCCTATTGGGTTGCTGTCTTGCACTCGTCACTTCATTCAGTCGCTTGTTTGGAAGACATGTAATGCTGCGCTGCACATGCAGTGTTCATTCAGGTTCTTGAATTATTGAATGGTCTTTGAGGCTTTTTTACTTCCTTTAATGCAACATTTAATATAAATCCTTATTATGTAAAATGTAAATGGAAGAGAGTTACTGCTGCTCAATGTTGAACTTATTTTGCATACGGTGAGTGGGAGTGTCAGATTTAGGAGCCTCATACAAACAGACTGGCATTCATTAATCAGAATAATGGCGACTGTGCACCCCAGATTCTGGTGGAGCAAAAGCTACGAGACCACTGCTGTAATGAAATCAAACTTCGGTATGATTGTGATACCTGTACTGGTATCAGCACCTGTGACGTGAGCAGGGCAGTTAAGCTTTTGACAGGTATGGTTTGCTTTAAGGTAACTACAATGAGAAAAGAAAGTCTGCAAAGGTTATACCGATTGGTCAAGGCCCTCAATGATGCTTTGCCTTGCTGATGGTAAATGTTTGATGTGAAGGAGCAGCACAGCGTGTTCCATTTGCATTAATAATGTCGAACAAACAGCTTCATAAGCAGGGCCACGATATTGCAGGTCAGCCCAGTTACTTCCTGATACGTGCAGTGGAAATGATATACAGCCCCACAAATCAAGTGTGCTATAATGAGCCGGTTTAAGAAGGACATACTGCAGGCGAAATGAGAAGCCCTTTAGCCAAGTGTTGTGGGTGGAAGCGGTGGGTTATCCGGTAGCCCCTTGACTTAAAAAATGAAGGGAAATCTTTGAAATGTAAATGTGATTCTTAACCAGCTGATAAACGTTCTAATAAAAAACACAGTTGTATTCAAATTGATCTGTGTAAGTGTTGTTATGACCCGGCTCTTAGGCAACAACAATGAGGAGACAGCAGTAGCAGTCAGGGCCAACTGGGAACACCTCGGTCCGGTGTTCCCAGTTGGCCTTAACGATCCTCTGCCACCAGGTATCTGGAAAACATGACGGACAGACTGGGAGGAAAGGTCAGGGGTCGTCGCACACACACTTATATGATATGTTGCTGTTGATATAGATGGGCAAAAGCATTGCCTGCTAGCTAGCGTGGTTGTCACCTCCAGGGTGTTCGCAGGATCATTTCTGTAGGTCACCAGATTTGTTGTAAAGAAAAAAAATATGGGGAAGAGAAAAAGTCACGGAACATATCATCAATCTACGTATTATTTATTTACATTTATCTATCGGAGCATTCACAATAATCAATCAAAAACAGCAGGTGGAGGCAACAATGTTGCTGCTACTTCGTCAAGCTTTTCAGATCTACTATGAACACACTGTCACTAACTGCACTCCTTGAAGAAAGAAATATTTTCAAATATTTGTAAAATAAAACGATTTTCATAGAGAAGCAGAGCCAAGGATCTTCAATACGCATTTGAAGGATAAATCCACAATGTCAAACTGACTCAGCAGTGAAGACAGGTTCAAAAGATAAAGTTAGAAGATAAAGCCTACAGATCCCAGTATAAAAGTGAACTACAATATCAGCTGCATGGCGACCGAGCTAGAGACAAAGTTACAGTACCGGCTCAACTTGAAGTTAAAGCTGAGCTGCAGTGTTGGGAAGCCAGTCTCCAGACTCATCCAGCAGGAGGCCAGAAGAAGTAGTGTCACTCATGTGCTGATGGTTGCACAGCTTGAGTTGGACTTACCTGCAGAGACACGGTGTATGGACAAGGTGTGGTTGTCCTTTTGTGCTCATGCAGCAGCTGTCTTTTGTTAGCAAACTGCTTCCTATTCTATAGAGACCCGCAATGTGTGAATACAGGACTGATTGCTTTTCTGCTGGCAATGTAGAATTAAAGCCACTTAGTTTGGGAACCCGACAATACTGAGTGTAAGCCACAGTTTGCTTAATATATACAACAGTTGGCTGTGTCACAGTGTTTACACCAAATTGTGTAAACACAAAATGTTGGTATTGATTGAAGATAAAATGTGCCATTTTCTGTTCCAATATTATATATTATAAATATTGTAATTTATCAAGGTTATTTATTCATATTGCATTGGGTAAGTAGGTGGTTCTTGCTATTTGTGGCTCACTGATGCTAAGGAGTGCTTGCTTTGTAATTACTACACACACAAACGGAGACCTGCAGACACGAAGACACACACACACACACACACACACACCTCTCTAATGCTCACTCACTCCGTCTCTCTCTCTCTCTCATGTGCCTGTGCTTCCTCCCCCTCACGCCTACGCTTCTACTCTCAGTACCGCTGATCATCAGCTTGAGATGAAGCAAACGGCACATTCCTTACAACATCTTTTTACATTAAAGTGTACTGTGCTGACTTTAAATCCTTTTGTCATTCCTCACTTCTTCATAGTTCAGTTCTATCTTGTATACTTTTTAAAAGCTTGTTGCAACAGGGCCTTTAAAAGTCAGTTATGTTTGTTCTGACATTTCCAGGCCATTCTGGCGCAACAATACCAGCAATGGTATGGTGTTGCTCTCTCCACCTTTCTGAGCTTTATATAGGTAACACCTGGGGCAATGAATCAGACAAATATGTTTTATGGTAGATGTCTGACTTCTTTCAAGCATTTATCGACCTCTGTGCTGCCTGCACAGCTCTCTTATTCTGTCCTAGTCTACCCTTGCTTTCCTTTCCTTTTTTTCATCTGTTCATCTGTCCCCCAGACATCTGGGGATGAAGCTGCTTTGTTGACGTATTCCATTATGAATGAAAGCAGTTTTCAGCCCGCCCATTTATCTCTGCTGCAGCAGGAGCCGCTAAGATGTCAACCTCACTCTGCACAACCCCGCCTGCCTCAATGACCCTGTTTGCGTATATGTGTGTGTCTCCGTGAATGCATGGTGGGATGTGGGTGGGATGTGGTTGCGTCACGTTTCTCCAGTGATGAATGGCGAAGGCGGTCACTGACTGTGCAGCCCTCTCCCCTTCTGTCTGGTGTATATCGGTTTGCAGTAACCCTGCAGCACGGATCCGGTCATTTCTTTGTCCAGCCTCGAAGCAAAGCTCACACAACCACCCACTTGTACGTCAACAGGCGTACACACACATGTCTGCCTGTCCTTGAGAGAAGAGGTTCACTTTTGGGTTCACCGGAAGTCTGACTGTCTAGGACGTCGTTAGTTTAAGTCCTTCACATCCCGTTGGCTGTACCTGGACAGGTTATTGCTCTATATCCTTTATATGTCTGCCTGTCATCAGGGAACATCTGGGGAATCCCTGTAACTGGATCAGTTTGCCGTAGCTGTAAAATACTTTCATTTGATAGTGGTCACTCAGCTGCCACCCCCACCCTCCCACCCAACCCCTCTTTAACCATGTGCAGGCACTGGATAAAAGGGTGTGCTTAATGTGTTGGAAATTTCATTTAACTCTCCCCTTCCCTTCTCCTATCTCACTCTCTCTCATCTCTGCTCTCTGTGGCCAGTGATTGCTAGCAGCCTCCCTCCTCACTTTCTCCATCCCTCACCCCTCCTTCGCTCTCTCCCACATCTCCCCGGGGTTGACTGCCTTTCTCCTTCTAGTAAGGGAGCTGAGAGGAATGAGCAAGGCCGGAAGAGAAACTGTGAAAGAAAGATAAGGGAATGGGCAGAGATAGCCCGAACAGAATGTGAATCACTTACATTGTACAATAGATGTTGGTTACTTTGGTCATTGAGAAGTTGCAGCGTTGCAGAGCCTTCTGACTTCAAAGAGAACACATGAGAGACATGTAATAGTATATATGTATTCAACATGCAGTATTAAATAGCTCTGTATATTTGAGGGCAAGAAGATATGGCTCTCTTTTCTATTCTATTTATCTTCTTGTTAACTCGCTTAACATGGAACAAATAGCATTCCCAAGTCTTGTTATTTCAAGACCATTTAATGCCACTGATATAATGATAATATATTTAAATTTTAAATTTAGCAATGAACTTTAATTCTTAAGAATATACAGACATGGAATTGGAATGTGGCATAAATATTTAAATATCCTAAATAAAAATAAATAAAATGAAACCACACAAATAAAATAATAAATAAAATGGACTCTCGGGCTCTGGTAACAAAAATGTGCAAGCGGTGGCTTGTGCAATGCTCAAGTCTTATAATGGGGAATAAAACCCTGATGTTTATTATGGAGTCATATTGGTGACAGTCATATTTGAACAAACATGCATATAAATACAACGGGCAATATTGAGGTAAGCCAAAAATAATAGCCATGGTCACACCATGTTCATGCACCTGCTTGAGCCCTTTGTCATATTATATCTATAACTGAGAGGCTTGTGTTTATTATTTAGCCTCAGAAGCCGTTTTGGGGTCTTTTCAGCATGTACACATCGGCTCAAGTGTCAGGTTTAGGTGTAACGTGACGAGAAACGTTTACAATATTGGACAATTGTTTTTACACAAATTTCCCCCATCTAGATTACCTGAGCTATTATTGTGTATGTGAAGTGTTGAATAATTACAGATAATTTCTCTGGTAGACGGTGCTGATAAACACGGACTGACACTTCTTTAGCACACCCACAGGCCTATTCCTCTGCATAGAGGCCCCCTTTATTTAGCATGGTCTGTGACATCTAAGATGAACCCAATCTGAGCTGTTGCATCAGGAGACATCGGAGCATTCTGGCTGCTAGCTGATGAGTCCTTTCCAGTAATTACAGCTGCTGGGGGATCACGTCAGTTCAGGCCAGGGGAATGTGCAGAGGTGACAAAATGCTAGAGTCTGACGCGGAGCTCTTGTAAACACTCCAGTATGTGTTGTTGCGGATCAGGCGGTACTCGGGTGTCAAACACATCAGACTGACAACATGTGAAGCATGACAGATGAATAGTCGGTGGGATTAGAGTTACCTGAGAAGACCTTATAGGTTTAGGACGTGTCTGTGACCCATCAAAGTCGATCAATACATACATTAGTGGCAGCCAGTGGTCGCTAATTTCTTCACTGTGACACACAAGATGTGGCTGATTGATACGTATAAAATGCCACAATTTTTCTTAACAGTGTCTTTAACATGCTCCTCGCTTGTGCCACTGTTGGAAAATACGACTGAGAATTTCCTCATGATAATAATTCAATGTTTTCCAATTGTTGCAGAGTCAGACGGTTTCACTTTAATCCAACACGTTTAAACTGCAGCAATGCCCCTATCCTTTTTTCTTTTGTATTTCTATTTTATATGGTTTAGATACATGGCTCTCCAATACCAAATCATTGAGTACATCGAGAATATTTCTGTTGATTTCTTACTTTTTGTAACTGATAAAGACCGTTTATTTAACGTTCCGTATGAAAATGTATAGGTGTTAACGCTGTAAAACATCAAGCTAGTTAGATTTTGTAATTGAAAAAAAAATAAAGGGATTTTTATTGTCCATTATTTATTATTGTCTGTTAGTCATTGACACAGTTTATTGCCCAGCCCTTCTGTGACTTATAAAGAACTAAACATATCTCACCCTGTCCACATTGTGGGAGGCTTTCCTGTTTGTTACATTTAAATTGCCGCTTTGCCAGCAGGAAATAGGTCAGCCTCCTCACCTGTGTGTTGCTTATTGTGTTTGTCCACAAAGAGGAGCAGTTGTCAGCTGGTGCCTCTTGTATCGGGAGAATTAGGTGGTGGGTCTTGAGTGTGCGTACATTCTGGAGGATTCTACCGTGTGTGTGTGTGTTGTGGTTGGTATCGAGAGAGAGCAGTTGTATTCCTCTGTGGCAATCTAATCAACAGAAATAGACGGGGAACGTCCTTTGCTGCTGGTGCAGAAACAACTCATATATGTCAGCTGGAGCATGTGGTCACATTTGTGAATAACATTAAAGCTTGTGAATCATTAAACCCCTAGCTTTGACTTTGTAACGCTTTTTATTGTTAAACACATTTCAGTCCAGTTGCACATGAATGTGTGTGTGCGTCTGAAGCAGTTGGGTCTGCTCGCCTCTCCCGCTCAGACAAAAGAGACTTAATTGCTCAGAACAGGCAGCACAGGTTTCTTCTGTGTTTACCAATCGGTGGGAATGTCATCGTTTTATTTGTCTATTCTATTTGAATATGTATTGTATCCTTACCATGTGATTGTGCAATAAAAAAAATACAGTATTTGATGTATGACATGACATACAGAATTCTTCTATTATATTTGGTTTCTTATTAATGTTGTGCTGTTTTCTTTTCCTCTCATGTTAGCCTCACAGTTATTTCACAATAAGTAAAACCTGCAGTGTTTTTTAAATGGTAGCATATTGACCCATTCAGACATATTATTTTGGTAAATGTATTGCCGCAGCTTGAATTTGCTGCCAGAATGAAAATGAGTCATTTTGGTTGTTTGGCAGAGAACTAGCATCAGTAAATTCCCACATTACAGCGTCAACAATTTGACGAAATGGTAGTTTCTCCTCCACAGTATAGCAGATCAGAGGAGAATCTCTTGGCAGTTCATGGACACTTTTTATAGTCCCTTGAGTCTTGAATACAGGCCTCTCCTATGAGTTGATGCTGTAAGTCTAACTTGGCAAAGATAATGAGGAGGCAAATAATTCTGCTGTATCATGCTGTCTTAGAACCACGGTCCATTATCTTATCTAATGTTGAAGACACTCTGTTCAAAAGCTCCAGGCCACGCCAATCAAACACAATAACAATGCTTTTTATCAAATGTCCTCAACAGTTCAAGAGTTACTTCTGCTCGTTTGCGGAGCTGGAGGACATAATAAGTGTCATCAGTGCTAGTTCTCCCAGTACCTCGGCAGGGAAGCTCATGTCTGAGGTTGACCTGTGCTGAACCTTAATAGGCTGAGAATAGCCTATTACTGTGAGAGGAACTGCAGACCTAATTTACCCTCATGTAAATTGTTCCTTGTGTAAAGATATATTCTGTTACCACTGGAAAAAAAATTAAATGGACATATATATACATACATATATATATATATATATATATATATATGTATGTTTATTTGTTATTTACTAATGCTGAAAGTTGTTAAAAGAAAGGTATTTGTGAGCGTTATACCGGTGTTAAGCCCACATTTATTTATATAGGTTGGAGCTCTGCTTGCAGAAAGGACACACAGCAAATATGTAATTAGACAATTACTGATAAACCGAGGCTCTCCGTGCCCCCAACCTTATTATAGGCTGTTTCAGTGATTACTATTGATTAATTAACGCATAGCTTACATTTACCGTCAGCACGGTGGCTGAGTGGATAACTGTGGACGTCACAGCTTGAATCCAGTGTGTTATTCCAGCAACCTGTCCTGGGTGTACAAAGCCTCTTCAAGCCAATGCATGATGGGAAGGACTTCAGCCTCGATGGAAGGATAGCTTATATTATAAACCAATTTATGAAGCAATTCATTAAATGTATTCACTGAATGATAATTTGACATTTTGGGAAATAAGGGTTGTTGGCTTTCTTGCGGAGGTGAGAAGATGTAATGCTACTACCATGTTTATTGGTGAGCTTTAGAGGTGTCGTTTCCTCATGTTCTCAGCCTTTGTGCTAAGCTAAGCTAACTGGCTACTGGTTGTCACTTCATATTCACCGTACAGTCATAATGAGTATGGTGAATATGAAGTGACAACCAGTAGCCAGTTAGCTTAGCTTATGTGAGGATATATATCCTCACATTTGACTCTCAGCAAGAAAGCAAGTATAGGTGTCAAACTATCCCTTTCTATTAGACATTTAATCCCAATTTTGTGCAAAACATGATTGAGAAAAATGTATTGAGTTTTGGCTCAATCAGAAGAACTAAGTAGTTAAAAACACTCTTTGCAAACCTGTTATTTTAATGCAGGTGAGAAGAAAACAATATTTGCATGTTTTCTGGTTTGCACCTGCACACATTTTTTAAACTCTGTTTAGCACGTGCAGATTTTGGATCTGAGTAAATCAGGTAACTAACTGTTTAATTTTGGACGCCTCCTAAATGCACTGGTGATGGTGGATGGTTTTGAAAATGTAATCACGTCTGACCTTTCTGGTTGTTATTGCTCACTGTAGAAAGCCGGGAGCAGATTTGTGGAGTGTTAAGTTACAGGCTTGTTTTCTGAAAGTGTCTGTGGTCTCACTCTCCTAGAGGCAAAACAAGCCCAAATACATGGGTCTAATATGAGTGGTTTATGAGCTGTACTAGCTGTTGTTCAGTGGGCGCAGTCAAGGTGCTCTCTGTGTTTTATAATGGGAGAGCTACCCACTTTATCTCCATCTTATCTTTCCTCAGTGAGAGCTGCGAGGCAGGGAACATAGTGCATACACTAACTTGAAGGTTGAATTATTTTAGTAATTCTAGTCTACAGTGACACACACACACACACACACACACACACACACATCCTCACAAATGTGCATATCCAGAATAATCAAAGCAACTGTATTGTGTGCTTGCTTTTCCTCTCATATGACAACAGTCGCCTTGCAATCAACCTAATTGATATGACTGAATACCTCGCTGCTTATCCTGTTTTATTAATGGACTAAGGAGCAGCTGCAGGCTGGTCAGCTCTTTCTTCTCTGATTGACGGTCACAGCAGCAGAGGCTGCCTCCCCCCCAGTGTACATAAGAAGCTTGATAGCGCGACTGTTTTGCACGCACAGCTCAGACCACACGGTGTGTTGGAAAATAGCTGCAGAGAGTAAATTGCCCTGGCCTGTGTTGGGAATAGAAAAGAATACTATCACTTTCATGCCTCATTGTTTTAAGCCTCTTTTCAGATCATTGTAACGTACTGTGGGTCCTGATGGTGCACTGTTGTGAAAATAGCACGAGGTTTGCTATTTTCTACTTTATTGCGAATATCCCAAACACTTTGTTTCCACGTGGCGCTAACCATGATGCTCCCCAACTTGTTAATTTTTGACTGTTTGTGTCTTGTGTCTTCAGCAGGAGGTACTGTCTGCTCCTTTCACCCGTCAGACTGTCAGGAGAGCACATGGCCTCCGGCCTGCAGCCCACTCCACACTCTTCACCCAGCCTCCCACTGCCCTGTCTCCACAGGTTAGTGTGTGTGTGTGTGTGTGTGTGTGTGTATATGTGTGTGTAAAAGTTGTTTCAAAGGGATTGAAAATACCATGTCATTTTCATTTTTGGACATTATTGATTATTGTACCATCCAGCATCTAGAACAGATCCATATTGATTAGAGCTAGTTGGATGTGTGTGTCTGGCTCATTGATGTGGACAACGCGTCAATCCAAAGCTTTTTAATACATTAACTGCAGCGAGCACTAGCATCGTCAGCGCTATCGAAGGCCTTCATTACTCTATTGCAGTTTTTAAAGTAATTTGTAAAGTCAGGATATTGTTGTGTCATCATCTCCAATTGTTTTAAATGTCTGATCAATATCGGCCTATTTGATATTGGCGGTCATTCTGCCTTAAGAAGCTGCCAACTACGCAAACAGACGTCAGAGGCGATGGATACTTTCATTACGCTGTGACCTTTTTAAGTGCTGAAAGACCGAAACTCTGTGCTAAACCCCATATTCAGCAAAAAAAGTTTCTGTTGGCAGCCTCAGTTTCAATGTGTTTTTGGATTGATATCGACGGCTACAACACCTGTCATTCAAATCCGATTGATCCTCCACCACGTGTCCCTCTTTTGGCTAGAATTAATCTGTTGTTTTTCCAGTGATTAGCATGCAAGGCCTATTATGGCGAGACTCCTTTGAAGGTTGGTGAGGTCGCAGTGCGGCAGCCTTTTAATAAAGCCATTACCAGAAGAAATCTATTCAAATGTATTCACAAATCACGCTATTCAAAGCAGCCTCTCCGCTGGGGCGTTGTTACTTTGATTCAGTGTTGACATGAAGCGGCGTGTGCTGCCATATGATGCCAGCTTCCCACCAAACCTTAATACGGCTTGCAAATCAACACTTTGACAAATTCGTATTTGGATTCTAAACACCAGCAAGTTTTGCAAATGAAATGTGGCATATAACAATTGAGAACAAGGTGTGTGTGTGTGTGTGTGTGTGTGTGTGTGTGTGTGTGTGTGTGTGTGTGTGTGTGTGTGTGTGTGCGCGTGTGCGCTACACAATAATTAGTAATTAATAATTAGTGCTTCATGAGGGAGTGTTTTATTTTTTCCTAAATCAACTCAGTCAAATATGTCACATAAGTTGTGCAGATGTTTAATACACCAGTCACTGCCTGGCACGCATGGCGTGTTTAAATTGAAATTTGTTATCTGATAAAATAATGAGTTTGTGTTATTGTGTGCGTGTCCTCTTTCTGAGCCAAGTAGTGTGACGCCAATGCAAAAAAACATTTCTTCTTCAGGTATAATTGACTATTGCCATCTGTTGTTGAATCACATGGTGGTGCAATCCAGCAAGCGTTGGATTTGTCTCTCTGCAGTGTTGTGTTGCAGAAACGGAGCAACAAATTGTTGAAAGTACTCTAATGTGGGGTTTTCCACACTGTAGTGTAGTAGTAGTCTGAAGGCTTGTGTGGTTTAGAACAGATGCAAAATAACAAAAATACAGTAATATCCTTTCATTGTAGATCTCACCTGGAATCTACATCATGTGTGAAGTGACATACTTAGCCTTAACTGTACAATATATCTTTTTTTTTTAAATAACTATCTTTGGATTTTGCTAAATTAAATTAGAATTAGCTGACCATGTTGATTTAGTGGCCTCTTCTGGGCTTTTGATCATATCACATCATCTTCATCATCAGATTAGCTTTTTTTTAATATCTAGATTTTAAAGACGTATTTGTCACATACAGTGTAATTCAGATCTGGCTAATCTGCAACAATTCATATTACAACATACAATAGTAAAAAAAAGCTTTAGATCAGCGGTTCTTAAACGTTTCAAACCGTGCACCACTGTGTACTAAGCAGAATATCTGAAGAAGCACCCCCCAGTGCAGGTACCAACACTGCAACAAGGAAAGATCACCTGGCCCACACAGCCTTTGTGGTTCCTCTGGCCCGGGGACAGTCTGTACCAAACTCGCCGAGTAACACTTCGCAGCTCAACTGCAGTCTCCTTCTTCAGCATTGAAAGGTTTGTCTGACTCTGAACTGTCAGAACCAGCATCGTCACTTCCCTCCTTGACTGCTTTTTTGAGACTTTGTAGCCATTCCATAATCCCACTAGTTCTGCCTTCACCAACTACTGAGGAGTCTGGATCCCAGTGTGCTTAGCCAGTGCTAGCGTTAGTGTACAACACCTCCTCCCCACGCCCTCTACCCTTATGCTGTGTTCAGTCACCCTATTAGCGACACAGCAGCAGGCTATTTTCAATGGAAGCTGTTGACACGAAGCAACACACTGATGTCCAACAGTAGTTGTCAAATGTCACCTCACGTCACATGCACATTATTTTATTTATTACTAAAATGTTTAAATAATTGTCAACTCATTTTTACATTATTCAGTTGTGATTTGTGTGTGCAATAAATACCTCTGATTATGGTTACTTGTGAATTAACTTGGTTCCGACATGGTGTTACTTAAGGATTAGTACAACACTGTTCTCAGGTTCAAGGTGTCATATCAGCGACCTTCCAAAAGAACATGACAACCAGATCATAAGATCTGGCAGAAGGACTCCTCCAACTTGGCTTGGTCAGACCACAACTCTTTGCACTTGGTATTTCTGTGAGTACGGTCCAGCTATAATCCAATGAAGCAGGAGGATTATGTTAAAAAAGATCAGCTCATCATTTAATGCTCTCGGGCCCACCAACAAGCTTGTGCGGAAATGAAAATGTTATGATGAGAAGAGGATCTTTGTTCCTTGAGTGCTTGCAATCCTTCGACTATGGATCGCAGTGCATTAGCTCATCCTCTTTTACTTCTGTGTCATTATGTGTCATTGGGTTGTATGAAATGGAGAAGGCAGGCACAGGTTTGCACAAGGTGGGGACGGCTGTTCAGTGAAAAAGTAGCAGCGCTTTTCCTCGGGCTGTGTTTACTTTTCACTGCAACAGGCCACTCTGCAGGACATGGGGGGGTGTTGGTGAAAGAGAACAGAGGAAATGTGTACATTGTTTCTGCTGCTGGGAAGTCAAAACATCAGCTGTGGGTTATCCTAGCAAGGCCTTGTTCACAACGGGGTGAAACAACAGAGCTGAGAGGGAGCTGGTCGATAGTCCCGAGTGTCCCGCTCCCTGCCTCCTGGCCTCCGGAGGGAGAGCTGTTTGTTCAGAGGACTGGGGGAGGGAGGAGACGTGGGAGGTTCAGCAGGGAGTGTTTGCCTTGCCAGGGCTTGTTGCCTCTAGTAGGTAGGGACACTGTCATAACTGCAGTAGAAGCAGTGTACTTAAGCAGTGGAATGAAATACAGGAGGCATAGAGATGTTAGTCTTGCAAACATTGTCAACAACCATTTGTGTACTGCATTGTTTTCTCCCCATGTTCCACTATTTTCCATTTCATTGGCATTCCTCTTCCTTGCTCCTGCACTGCTGCAGTACAGACACTTGTGCTGTACTTGGCTAAGCCAGCGCCCTCCTGTCCCTCCTCCTCCTCCTCCCTTTTGCTCCTTGGCATCCATCAGTTTAGCTGCAGCGTCCCATGGGCCCTGATGGGTCGAAGCGATACACACACACACACACACACACACACACACACACACACACACACACACACACACACACACACAGCCGTTCTCAGCAGCACTATTCATGCATGGACCTCTCGACCCATCTGCGACTCAGCTCCTACAGATGGGAGTCGAAGGCAATTTGGAGAAGTTGACAAATGTCACACCGAAAAATGAATGGAGAAGTCTGAAACTATGAGGAAACGATTTGTTGGTTCCTCACTGGAAACTTTCCAGTTTATACACTTGATGTTACTCAATGTGTAATAGTACGCAAGAGAAACATCGCAGGGTACATTGGTGGAGGGATTGAAGGTAAGACGGATGGAAAAGGAGGAGCATGATGTTAACATAAGCAACAAAAAGGCCAAGCGTTGCCAGCTGCATTGTGGGCCAGTCGACGTTGAAGTGTTGTTGACGTAGTTTAGGCTGTTAAATATCACTGTTTCATTTATTTTTAAAGATGGTCCAGAAGAGGGTAAACCAAAAATATATGACTGATTGCCGCTTCACTGCTGAAAGAAGTTGAGACCAGCTCAACTTTGATGTGTTGGGCGTCACATGTGCCGCACAGCGACAACTGTTGGGTGTCAGTCTGTTGCTTCATGTCACGGGCTTCCATTGAAAATAGCCGGCGACTGTGGACTCAGCAGAAGGGTCGGGCGTGGGGAGAAGTTGTTGCGACTGCAGTCTGCAGAGCTCTTGAGCAAGTCCCACTTGACAGGCACTTTGAACCTGTTCCCTGCCTCATGTCTTCACCAAGCCTGTCTATGTCAGCAGGAGCGATCTTTTTTCCTAACAAAGCATCAGCCCCGTCATGTAATGTTTCTCCTGAAGGCAGGACAGACGTTGATCCGCCAAAAAAATAACAATGTTCAGTCAGTTTAAGTGTTTTTTTGCTCTTTCCTCTCTCAATTTGGAAAATCACACACTTTCCAATCTCTGTCAGGTGTGTGTAGCAGAATGAGCTCATCATGCAGACTAGCGTCGGTGTGAAGGGAAATGGCCACTTACGAAAAAACAATGGCTGCTGTTTTCTCCAGGATGCAGGTGTGTTATGAAGAGAACCATGTTGCTCTGTTAAAATGATGCATTGAACTGCCGAGTCCCCTTGAACTTTTTTTAGAGTACATCTCTCTTTCTCTCTGTGTGTGTGTGTGTGTGTGTGTGTGTGTGTGTGTGTGTGTGTGTGTGTGTGTGTGTGTGTGTGTGTGTGTGTGTGTGTGTGTGTGTGTGTGTGTGTGTGTGTGTGTGTGTGTGTGTGTGTGTGTGTGTGAGTGTGCGTGTGTTTCCTTTTTACGGCATCATGTCAAGAGTTTGTGCCATAAATATTAATAGGAATTTTATTCATGTAGCTCTTTTTTTACATTACTCACAATGTCCAATCTAATTTTGTTCGGATATTCCTGGAATATCAAAAAAAACTGATATCGACTGACTGTTCTCGTTTCCTCAGGCTTAACGTCACCTTTTTGAAGTGTCATTATAATCATGCGTAATCACACACAAACACACTCTCATAAAGTCACTACATCTGAGCTGTAAAACACTTTATTTGCCTTCCTTGTCACAGGAATGTTTTCTTCAGAGATTAGCCATACTAACATTTTGTTTACGCAATTTGAAATTACAATTGAAGGAAGAGACATGTATCACACCCTCAGCCTACAGTCCTCTCCATTTGACCTGCTTCTCAGTCCTCACTGGCAGTGTCCAGTGGATATAGAGTAGAGAGCCCACATGTTGAGGTGTGTCCAACTCATCCCAAAGGCTTACAATGGAAGCTGCTTGTGCAGAAGCCTTCTGATTGTCCTGACTCTCCCGGAGGGGCAGGAGTGAGCTTTTATTTTCTTTCTCTTTTCATGGTTGTCGGGGGAAAATAAAAAGTTAGTGTTGTTTACAAAATTGCACCACTGCTTTTAACATATGGATTTTCCAAAGTTCACCCACCAAAATGCCTTCTATTCAATTTCAATTCAGTTTATTTTGTATAGCCCAATATCACAAATTACAAATTTGCCTCAGAGGGCTTTACAATCTGTACACATACGACATCCCTGTCCCAGGACCTCACATCGGATCAGGAAAAACTCCCCAAAAATAACCTTTGACAGGGAAAAAAGGGAAGAAACCTTCAGGAGAAAATCCACTTGCAGAGTTGTTCCGCTTTGATTAACTCAACAGTCAATTGAGATGTTGCTAAAAGAAGTCATGTATAATTATCTGTTTTGAGTGGCAATGCAAAGTGAAGTCAAAACAATTGACTGTTATCAGATTTGATAGGAGATGAAACAAAAAGCTCAGCCCAGTCTTAATGTATCCAAACTGCTCTTTGTGGCAATGCTGTGCGAAAGAAGTGCAATAATAAATACTTGTCATTTAGTTTGTTGCTTTCAAATCAAATTGATTATACCATCACGACACAATTAAACGTGAGGATTAAAACTGCCTGCAAGGCTGTTACCAACACTGCATCTAATAATATTATTGATCTATTTGTGTGTGTCTGTGTGTTGGTGCCTTTCACAGATATTCCACAAAAGAAATTGCATGAAAAGAAGATCTATTGAGATTCTTATTTCTGTTTATATTTTCAGTCTGAGGGTCTGCAAGGTGAAAGACGAGTGTTTTGTGGATCCCATATGAAATAATCCCCACTCGTGAAGTTTCAGAACACAGACATGAAGACGTTATGGTTACAACTTTTAATTTCGATCACGACAATCTTTCATGAAGTTCAAGAGTTTCAAGAGTCTAGTTTATAACAATTGTCGGATCTGGACTTGATCACAAAATCCATTAAAAGAATTTCAAGAAGAAAGCAGATTTCCTTTCAGACATTTTCCATCTGTTTGAGCAAACCCATTGTTTGTGTTCACACCTTTTTAAAGTTTTATCGATTGTGCTT